>NC_052618.1:3264732-3421185 GCF_016545825.1 Eucalyptus grandis
GCGCCCCACACGCAGCGCCTTCTACCCGCGCGTGTGGGCGCGTGCGGCGTCGCCCGGCGGCGCACGACATGTCGTCGAACTCGCCTCGACGACCCCTTTCTCTCTATGCCATCAAAATTTGATTTTGACTTATGAAAACTCGGAAAAATGGGCGAACAGCGCTCGGGTGTCTGGATTTCTCGCCTCGATCCGTACGGCTGAATTACTTTCGCGAAAAATCAATCAAAAAACATCAAACAGGTTGGGAAAACATGAACTAAGGCTCTGATACCAATGTTGGGAATAACGGATCCCCGAAAACCGGATTCGACACTAAATCGAACCCCTAAAACAATGCGGAAGACAAAGCCCGGAAAAAACACGTATCACCGATCATAAAGCACACCACAGATTCTAGCGTACTTTGTTAGCCACATATTAGACACCGACGCCGATAAGAGGAAGAGAGTCTGGCCCTGTTTGATCCGATGGCACCTTGAAGGGAAGAAAAACGCTTACTGTTTTTCTTTTCTTTTTGGAGAGAGAGAGAGCGCACGGGAGAAGACGTACGTATGTTGAATTTCAAGCAGTGTCTTCCCTCTTTCTCATCCCTTTTATATGTCCCTACATCCACACGAGCCCTATTCCTATAGGCCGGGCTTTTTGGGCCCAACATGGGCAGACGGGCCTTAAGCCCGTCACTAATAAAACCATCACTCACCATCCAAGCCCCCATATAGCTGAGAATTTCCGAGCAATTGGAAGCCGCTTCGGCCTGTATGGCCACCCCAACCTCTGTAGCCTCCTCGATAACAGTCGTCTTCCCAGGACCCTTGGGGTGGACCACTTTTACAGGACCCATGGAATTACGGCTCCCCCTTGATCTCCAAAATATAGCCAGTTGGCTTCAACCGGCAATTCCTCCAGGGACTAGAACCAGCACTAGCAACAACAAAGGATCTCCAGATTCTCTGAACATAGAAAGGCTACAACTTTGCTTTAGACCTGAACCGATGGAAATTCTAGAGGTATGCTGATGAGAAGAATCCTACAGACGTCCTCTCATTCTTCTCATCTGACAATGATTTTCTGGACCTCTCCTTGTTAATTATTACACTGCTAGAAAAAGTGCGCCAACTTTGGCCGCAGTGTGTGATGTGTGTCGGTGTGCTTTGTAGGAGCATCGTATAAAGATGCACGCTGCTTGAGTCTATGGCTGTGTTGTTAAAGGTCTAATACCCTTGGCATCACTTATATAGGGGCATCAACCTTCAGTTGTAAAATAAGACCGAGTATGGATAATCTCAATAGCATACACATCTCCTATGTCTTTCTACACACTTTTCCACTCTTCCTCACGGTCTAATGTCCATAGATGTTTAAAGTTGCACTGTTAGCTTAAGAAGGTGAATTGGTCTCATTAGTATGTTCTGCACTTGCCACTCCATAGATCTTGTGAATCAGAAAATTTGTGAGACTTGAAAGATTTATGGCATAAATTCATGATTTCTGGAGACTAAAAGATGGTCCCTTGTTTAAGGCCTGGTAAGGGCCATGTCTGTGGCATAGCATGTCTGTCTCAGATATCCATGAGTCTGTTCAATTCACCCCTTCCTCTCATATGCCAAGAACATCTGAAGCGAAGTTCTCTGGTCTAATCCTCATTAGCACCACTCCGAAATTTCTTCTACAAATACATCGTTTCAACTCTATCATCAAATGCTCACACACTCATCGACGAATTCTTACATCATATATTCCCGTTTCACATATATATTAGAATTTTCCCATCCAAAATTCGTCTTTTGGTTGGGTTTAAAGTCTTGCATTTGGAAATGCTTTCCTCTGTGCTTCACCTTGCACTACAAGCTTCCTTCTTTGCCAACCTGTATTTCTTAAGTTCTAGTTATTATGCCAATACTCTTAATTCTAGCCTCTACTTTTTACTTTTTTCTCCTAAATTTTTTTTACCTCCTCTTTGACTACCAAGGCTCCTTAGAAGCTTCCTCCAAAACCTCTTTGACCACTTCTCACACATAACCAGCCACAGATTTGCAAGTGTCATTTGTTCCGCAGCTCCTCCAAATATTGTTAGTATATTTTAGAACTAAATTGTTGGAAATTGTGATCCATTTTTGAAAGATCTAGAACACACTAGACCTCGTATACTTAAGAATTAAGTATACTTAATGTTGAAGGAAGAAGTCGGCAGCAACCATTTGCTTCATGCAAAAGGAAAGTAAAAGTCAAGCAAATAAGAAGCAAACTAAAGTCAAAAGTGATGGGCAACCGCAACAATAGAAAAATGAAGAATAAGGCTGAAGGAGAGCGTGCATGGGAAATTTGTGCATGGGAAATCGTGAATGAAAGTCAACAATGGTTGCTTCACCATGAAGAAAGAATGATCTAGAGTACGTGGGCAGCAAGAATAGAAAATTGGAGAATAAAGGAGAAGGAACGAGAAGCTTGGAGGAAAGAAGGAAAGAATGACTAGAAGAAAATAAGCCGCAACGAACGAGCAGAAGCTAAAGAAAGCAAGCTGAATATTATATTGATTCTTGTACTCAAAGTCGGTAGATATGGTGGTGAACTCACGCCTATAAATAGGATTGTACTTGATCATTTGAGAGTGTGCGAGGGGATAACCCTCCACCTTGTGTGGGAAAACCCTCCACCGTGAGAAGTCTTAGACCTCCACCATGACTATTTCCATCAAATTATTTTGTTCAATTAATGAAACTATTTTTCCCTATTTCCATGTGCTTTGTCCTTATAATTATCTTATCTTTTCTCTTGTCCATCCTCTATAAAATATATCATGCATTTGCACATATCATTAACCAAAAACTATAACTAATACCAAAATCATGCTTCCGCACACAATCCAAAATTTTTTAACACAAATATTATAGGATCCTAAAGCGGATTTAAGCTTTTTAAAGCATTAGGAAATAAATAAATAAAGAAACTTGCATGAGTTATGCCATCACACTGTTTGACTCTATTGTATTACAAGTAAATATTGCACGCGATCATGAATGAAACTGCTGCTTATTGAAACAAATTGCATGATCACTTGTACAAATGGATGCTTGAGACAGTACAATTATTTCTCAGCCAACCTAGTCGAACCTCGGATACTATACTCACTGTGGCAACCCTATATTTCCATTCCACAATCTAAGGAATATTCTCTTCTTTACTACACTGGAACAGGAATAAAGAAAGGCTCTACGTCCCTCAACCTCCTCAAAGTGAAACAAGTGAACAACCACTGGACATGAGACAACTAACAATATTAACAAATGAACCATCCTTAAAAAAATGCCCCAGGAAAGAAGAAATATTCATGCTGCAGAACTGTCTGCAAGGACAACTAAAACATTCTTCACACATAAAAGTTAACGAAATGAGGCAGCACGCGCAAATTACCTTTGGTGGAAAAATATCATAATTTTTGTAAGAGCACTTCTTTCTGGTCTCTTCAAGCTTATTTGCCATTAGGCAGCTAAAATCATTAGCCCCACAACAGAAGTCAATAATCTGTTAATGCAATTTTTATGAGTTGGATGAGTGACTTCAAAACGTCATACGAACAGAGCCATAGAAGGGGGAAAAGTGTAAGAAGCAGATTTCGTTTCGTGGCCAAGACTGGTGAAACATAAAATATTACACGATGGTACGCGATGATTGTCAGATTTCTTTTAAAGCTCAAACAAGGCAATTCGGAATTTCAATCCCTCAGGAGGAACCTCACCAATCATGTTCCTGATCACGTACGGATCACCATGATCTTCTACATTTAAAATTCTCAAGCATCAAGAGTGGAAACAAACTACTAAAAAGTAAGTTTCTTACCATGTCACCATCCTGAACATACCAATGGAGCTTGTCGACAATCTGCATCCAAAAATGTATCATTAAATTTGCACTTCACCCATATAATCATACAGAAACGTAAGACACAAGCTTCAAGACACGTCATTTCGTTGAACCAAATGCCTCTCTGACAAACAAACCCACAATATATGCACATCATTCACCAAGTATGGACCTGTCACCAGTTCTAATAAGTCAACAAATGCTTATGTGCAATTTTTGTTTGTCAATGGGAGACAGAGATACCTTGTAGGTACTTGTCTCGTCAAATAACTGACAGCTTCAATATTTTCTCGTAGAATTTTGTCTTTCAATTTTATTGGTTAGAAAACTTGTATAAAGTTCAGATTAGATGGTAGCATGTATGCCTCAAAATAAAGATTCAATGTAAACAAAGCAATCAGATGAAAGGGACCGATTAACTCATTACTACAAAGAAACTCACTGGAACAGTTGACTGACCAAGTGAACATCTGAATTCGCTACTTCGTCTACATGTGTAAGATGCTAGCCTCGCTAAAAGGCCAAGTAAGGAAGCTAAGGAAATGAAAACATCTGACCTGTAATGAGGTATAAGGGGGCACTAGTATTGAGAGACTAGTGATAGATGAAATCCAAATGCCCTACATTTTCTATTTCAAGAAGTTGAATTTGGCAAAAATTAGAAGAAATTCCTAGAAAAAGCAACGAATATAAATAAATTTGGAGATTCCAGAATAGCTTTCTGCAAGCATAATAGAGCAACGATTTGCAAGTTTTTGACTTCCATAGAATTACGTAGAAGTGTGACTTTGTGAATGGACTGGCGCACATTTGGTAACTTCTATGTTGCATGTGCTATTTTTCCTCATCAAATGAAAGGGGGTCCACAAACCTTTAAATCTCCACAACAAAAGGTCGAAAATCAATTTATTTATCATTATTTATGCATTTCATTCTGGCGTGTAACAATTTGCCGAAAAAAGCAAGGAAACGAAGGACCACATCTGCACATAGAACCAACTAAATTTGCCAACTGAAAGATAAAAAAAGGCTTCAAATTCAAAGAACAAGCACCTCTTGAAGTTTGTCCACTTTTGTAAAATGTCGACCAAAGGAAGTGTAGCGCATACCAACTATGAATGGTGCAAGATATACTCCAAGCGTGTCCTGCAGCCAATCAAATCAGCATATGAGAGATTATTCATCAACAAAAAAATTGCAACTTCGAGAGCAGGCTATGTGAATAAGCTAACGTATTTTTCTTTTCTCCAGTATCAACCAAATAGGGGGATAAATTATGCGTGAACCTCCAAAGGTTATAAAATATAGAGAAACAGCTAATTACAAAAAATTGATAGAAAAAAAAATAAAGTAAAACAAAATAACGGTGTATTGTCAAAACAAATAACTGATTCAAACAATGCTCCAAAAATAGAACTAGATGAAAGGTAAGAAGCTTAATCTACGGTGTGAGCTCACATAAGGCCACAAAGGAAACCGATACTTTTGAAAATTTAAAAGCCAGTATTCACCAGACGAGAGAGAGAGTGTGCGTGCTGAACCTTCCACTTAAATATCTAGGTTAGAACATCTGGGTCTCAGACAGCTTTTGCATCTTCACTGCTGTCTCCTTCCTTTAGCCTCTGCAAAGCTGCTCGAAGAGCCTGCACATGCAATTTTTCAATTATGGTATCCCCATTGACAATTTGAATTAGTGCATAAGTATGTACCTGAATTGCACCATCCACTTTCCCATTAGTAATTGCCCCATCAACGGTAGACTTTAGATCTTGTGCATCAGTAGATGGCACTTTCTGCTTTCTCATAACATCTCACATACTTATTGACGATGCAGCTTCTTCCATTAGATCCAAAAGCCTACTTATCATGGGGGAATACATAGTTGAAGAATCAAATAGAATGAAATACATCCGACGGATGCGCATTTGCTGATCATTAAATGCCAACTAAGACAACAGGTAAGAACAAATCACCTCCTCTCTATGTCAGCATCTAGTGCAGGAAGTGAGTCATCTGACCTCTCAGAAGCAGGCTGCATTGCTCTTCTCTCTTTACTATCTGGTACAACTTGTTTTCCCAGTTTTATTTGCTCAGGTGCGTTTGTCGTGAAGGAATGTAACCTTTCACCACTCAGAGAAGTGTGCTCCCTCATGGTAAAAGATGTGCAAGGCTCCAAAGACCTCACCGACCAGGTCGTCGTCCAGGTCCTTGAAGAAGTAGGTTGACACCATCTCCGACAAGGTGTCGGCCTCGTCACTGAATGACGCCATGTCACGCGAACCCGAACTTGACATGCTAGAGATATCGGCTGAAATGGAGGGAGGCAATTCGAAGAGTAAAGCACTGCTGTTTAAGATAAATAGGCCAAAACTGCTGACGTCATCTGCTTTTCAAATATTTCAAAGATGTCGGCCGAATCTATGCTTTTCGAATATTTCGGAATTTCATTGTCAGATCGCCGCATCATTTGCTTATTCAAAAAGCAACAGCCGCACGGTCGGGTTTGGCACGCGTTGAAGAAAAAAAGAAAAAAGAAACCAACTTCTTACTGCATTGATTCTCTATCTCTAGAAAACTCGTTACTGTCATGGGGCAGGGACATGCTTACTTGGCCCAAAATATCATGGGCCAACCACGTTCGTATTGAATACTGATTGGTTTTTGCGACCATAAGTGGGTCATCTTAGACCTAAAGTTGCAAATTTGTAAAGGCGGAAAAGGCCCACGGAATTGTTATTGCTAAATCATTACGTGGAAGTGTTGACATTTTAGGGGGAACATTTTCAAAAAGCAAAAAAAAAAAAAAAAAAAAAAAAATTGTGGGTTTTACATGGGAGGTTTACATGGATCAAACAAAGTCGACATTTACTACAAATTTGGAGCCAGGAAAGAAATCCCCCGTTCTCTCACGAAATTTGTATCCCATTATGCATCGTTAATGATATTATCTTCCTTCAATGCAGTATTGATTCATTTTAATTCCTATATGGAGAGAACCGTTTCCAACTTCGCTAACATAAATGCCTCTGCAATTTTAATAGGAAAGATTTCAAGTTTTGTAGGTTATTTGTAATTGCATTATTTTTTAGATCAACATCACACGCTCGTGGTATAGGACCTCCGGCAACTTTTGCAGTTGGTTGGCTTCTGTAGAGATAGCTAGTAGAGTCTAATGCATTGTCAATTATTTGTCCTACGTCTCTTTATAGTATGCATAGATGATAAATTGAACTGCTAGGATAAGATTGATTTATTGATTAAATAAGGGATATGGATACGGGCATTGGGCATGCGATACCTAGGTAATTCGTGGATTTTCCTTGTTGGTACTGGATTTTGAAAATTTGAATTTAAGCCACTATTATTTTTCGATGGGCGAAAAGGTGAATCTATGAAAGCAAATATCCACGTCTGCCCATGTTATTTTTAAATGTGTTTTTTTTTTTTTTAAAGTTTATGAAGGATTCAATTATCGCAGCATGCACTTGAGATTAGGTTTGCACCGTCCAGCTACATCAAAGGACGCATTGGATGGGATTGTCATCTAAATTTAGAAGAAAAGGAAAAAATTTCTTTCTTTTAAACTATTTTTGTTTATCTGCTTCTTGAATTCTCATTTTGCCTCTTTTCCACGTGCCAAAGTAATACTAACCCAATTTTCGTCAGATGAACCCCACAAGAGCATTTCATGGTTCACTAACAAAGTGGTCGTCCTTGAGTTAGCATATGATTAGGGAATCTAAATATTTAAAAATATGAATAAGAAAGCTAAAAAATTTATTCTTGGGATAATTATATATATATATATATATATATATATATATATTATGAATGCCTGCCTCGATAAATCATAAAAAAAATGATTAAATTTGTCGAATTAAAATATTCGAGACTTAATTAATATCCATATAATAGCACTAATATTTTTAAAGTAATTATCCCAATTAATTCTCATTTTCCAAAGATTTGTTTTTTTTTTAATAGATGTAGAGGGTAAAAAATAGACAACTAAAGGAAACTAAAATGTTTGCACCCCTGTAATATGAAGTGATTCATCATACCTGGGTGCATTTGGTTCAGCATTTCCGATGGGCTTTTTCACCTCCAAAGCCCCATGGAGAAATGTTTGACCATTTGACAACAATTTTAAAATAGTTTTCAAGAGAAAGCCAGCATTGAGAAAGTTGAAAATTTAATACTAGTAAAGATTAGTATTGAGCTTTTGGCATATGGCCAAATGCTAATATTCATTTTTTCTTCCAAAACTACCATCACCTATTAGTTATTATTTTTTAAATGCTAAAAAAATCAAATAATATAAATGCTAAAAACATAAAATCAAACTTCCGATTTTTCCCTTGGGTGACCTCAACTAATGGCTGCCAGCACTAGATCTGGTTCGTTGGCAACCATAGCCCTTTGTCGGATCAGCGAAAGATTTGGTCCTTTTAAAAAAAAAAATTATATATATATTTGATTTTTGTAGCATTATTGTCAAATTTTATATTTAAAAAGTTGCATATATATTATTTTTTCAATTTTAAGCAAATAAAATTAAAAAAACTAATATTACTTGCCCAAATGGCTTTTCAAATGTGTTTTCTACCAAATAGTATTTATTTTAAAAAATTTCTTGAAGCATAATTTACCAAATGGACTTTGTATATATCCAAATTCCTTTAAACTAAATTACTTTGTATTTTTTAATAGATTTTCAAAATGCTGAACCCAATGTACCTCTCAAGTGGATTTATCGTACCGTGTGTTGCTGGTTTGCACTCTCATCGTTGTCCAAAAATGGAGAGAGCCCCCAGGTGCACTTAACCTACAAATTAAGTGCCATCTTACGTAGAAATACCTATTTAAATCCAAATCCCCCAGTCCATACGATCAACAATTGCCAATGCCCTAGTCAGTGAAAAAGCAATTGCCACCCCACCTCTTTTTTGAACAAGTTAAATATATCTCCATTTAATCGCATGTAAAGTATGGTCGTGTATAAGAGGATTTGGTATCGAGTCTCTAATGATGATTACAACCATGCGGCATGGGAATGCTCCAAAATGCTATTTCTACGTACATAGGAAGATGAAGAAAACTATTGGTCAAATGAATTTATTACTACAAGTTGAGTTACAATACGAAGTTGCTGGCTGTGCGTCGGATTTGCTTCAGCATGCTAAGCTCTTTGAAAAATGGTTAAATGCTAATTGAAGCCGTCGGGGAGAATTACCAAAAAAGTCCTAAACCTATTGCAATTGTGCAAATTCAGTCCTAAACTTTTTTTTGTGGCCAATTTAGTCTTAAACCTTTTACTTTTGTTCCAGTTCAGTCCATCTAGCCAAAATTAGCCGGCCGGCGCTGATGTGAAGTTGACCGGTGCCGGTGAGCTTTTTTTAATAATATTTTATTATTTTTATTAATTTTTTCTTTTTTTTTTTTTTTTCCCTCCTCCCTCCTCCTTCCTTGGGCTCGGCGACCAGCTAGCCTAGCCGATCGCCGGACTAAGGTGATTCGGTGGGGCGAGGAGGCCTCGCTGACGCGACGGCGAGCCCCCTCGCCATCGCTAGGCACGAGCTCACCTCGCGCGGTGACCATGAGGCGAGCTCGCACCTAGCAACGGCGAGGGGGGCTCGCCATTGCGTTTGGCGAACCCCGCCGTCATTGGCCACGAGGTGAGCCCTTGCCAGATCCGGCGAGGGGGGCTCGCCGTCGCGTCCGGCGAGGGCTCGCCTCGCCGGCGACCGCGAGGCGAGCTCGCGCCCAGCAACGGCGAGGCCCCCTCACTTGCAGGGTCGCCGGGCAAGGCAAGCCCTCGCCGATCCGGCGAGGGGGCTCGCCGTCGCTCTGGGTGAGTGCTCGCCTCGCCCGGCGATCGCGAGGCGAGCTTGTGCCCCGGACGGCGAAGCCCCTCGTCGAACCGGCGAGGGCTCAACTCGCGGTCGCCAGTGAGGCGAGCCTCGCCAGATTCGGCGAGGGGGGCTCGCCGTCGCGTCTAGCGAGGCCTCCTCGCCAGATTCGGCGGGGGCTTGCCCCGCCAAGGAAGGAGGAAGAAAGAGGAGGCAAAAAAAAAAAAAAGGAAAAAAAAATTAATAAAAATGTTGAAAATAAAATATTATTAAAAAATCACGCTGGGCGCCGGTCACCGCCACGTCAAGACCGGGCCGACCAATTTTGGCCGGATGAACTAAACTGGAACAAAAGTAAAAGGTTTAGGATTAAATTGGCCAAAAAAAGTTTAGGACTGAATTGGTACAATTGAAATAGATTTAAGACGTTTTTGGTAATTCTCCCGAGCCGTCGTGTTGCAACTTGGACAATTATAAATCTGTAAAATTATAGTTTTCTCTCAAGGAAAACTAACCGCACGCTGGTGACATGCCAATTGCAGGCTAGTAGCCTTTCTCTCCTCTTTTTTTGCCCTAAACAATGGATGGACACATCGAAAGATGTGCTCCAAGGTCTCACTAAAGAAGACAAAGGCGGACTTCCCGTCTCCTTGTCACATGTCGTCCCATCTATGGACAAATGCGTTTTGTTTGTATTATGCTATCACTCCCATGTATAATTTTTTTTTATAAATTCTTTATTATAAAAACCTTCTGAAGAAAATGATCTTCCATTTCTATATAATTGTACAATCTTAATTTTTTATTATGTGTTTTTTTATCAGTTTTTTTATTTAAAGATTTCTCAATAAAGGTGATTTTACCTATTTTGGAATGTTTCTTTCTTGGATAAACGGAATAAGTGTGCATCTATGTGGCTATATTTTTAAAAGATATTATTTAGACAAAAACTTCATGTCGAATGAAAAAAAAAAAATATGAAAAATTAGTAAATAAAATAATAATAAAAACATAAAGAAAAAACTTATAAAGACTTAGGGCTACAAAATGGGTATAAAACCCATATGAGTAACTCTTTTACTTTTTAAATGAGTTATAAATGGCTTGAGAAAAAAATGCAAGACATCAACAAATTTTAAAACTCATTTCGTAATTTTCCTCCTTTAAAAAAAAAAACTATTTAGACTCTAGGTTTTGTCAATCAATCAATGACTTTGAAATTGACCGATTCATATATAAAAAAATAATAATAATAATGAATTCGGCGAGCATTTTGACCCATAAAAAAACAAAAAAAAACTTTGGCAGGCCTTATTAGATTCAATATAAAACATGGATCAATGCTTTTTTATTTTTTATTTTTTATAGGACAAGAAAGTGTCACGGCCAAGAGGTTTCTGCAGCTAAAGTGTGACATCCTGAAATTTGATCCCGTTTCGATAAAGTAAAATGGGCATTTCGTCGACGTGCCTATGGCCCTTTTCTCTAAGCTGATCATTCACGAGTTAACTAACCTATTGATGTATCAGCTGTAAAATCCCTAAAAGCTACATAATTGGTTGGATTGGGCTAAAATCACGTCTGATCAATCTTTAACTACGAAATTGAACTCGATTTCGGAAATCAAATTTTAAGCGAGTCATAATTCCCTTTTT
This sequence comes from Eucalyptus grandis, assembly GCF_016545825.1. Lineage (NCBI taxonomy): Eukaryota > Viridiplantae > Streptophyta > Magnoliopsida > Myrtales > Myrtaceae > Eucalyptus > Eucalyptus grandis. The sequence goes on from NC_052618.1 coordinate 3,276,098, forward strand.
TAGGATATTGTCTCATTGTTCGTCAATTTATTGACAAGTCCGAAATTTCAAGAAAGAAATTATCGAAAGAAAATTGAAGCCCGAAAGAAATTAGAGAGGAAAAGAGAAAAGAAATAAAATAAGTATAAAGGTAATATTTTATTTCTCTCTCTCCCCCTCCCTTCTTTCTTTATTTTTCTTTCTTTTTCTCTCTCTTCTCTCTGAGAAAATATTAGGTGCGCCCGGCGCTCCACGTCACCGTGCGCCCGCCCAATGAAGAGGCGACACATGGCTCCACGTGGAGGCGGGCCCACCATTATTTTCCGTCAAATTTTTGCACCCCTTCCCACTCTTCATTAAATGCTTCGGTCTTCTGCCGGGCCCACCATCACTTTTGAGAGAAGGTTTTGCGTCCCCCATCTCTCTCTTCATTAAATGCTTTATCGTTCTCTGCACACTTCTTCTCCCACTCGCACGAAGAGCGCCCCTTCCCCTCTCTCTTTCAAAAATTTCTCTCTCGTTCTGCATATTTTTCTCCATCAAAGCCGCATGACGCCCGCCCTCTCTCTTTTTCAAAATCTCTCCCTCCCAAAAGCCCGCCCGTCGCCTCCGAGCTTGGCCACCTTCGCCGTCGCCGCCAGGAGCCACTCGCTCCCTCTCTCTCCTAAGACCCCCGCTGGTCGTAGCTAGGTCTTGAGTTCGTCGCGGTTGCCTTGCGGTTCTAAATCCAGCTGCTCGGTTTCATGTGAAGGAACGGCGGGCACGGACGGCGATGATTTGGTCGTCCTTGGTATGGAAGCGAGCTGCGACGACACCGCGGCCGCCGTTGTGAACGATCTCTTTCGCTCCTAAGAGCTGCGCGCCGTAGCTGCCGAGTCCCGACCTTGACCTCTGACCGCCTCCGCATCTTGGTCGTGGTCGCCTCCGATCCTAACTCCAGCTCTTCGGTCAAGGTTCGGAGGGTCCGAGGTGGGGAACAGCGAGGGGTTGGTGAGCTTGGAGAGGGATTTGAGAAGCCAGTTCTCGTCCTCCTCGAAGAAGAGCTTCGAGTCGGGGTTCTGCTGCTCGTCAGCCGGGGGGACAGTGGTTGCTGGTCTGGGTGGAGGCCGGAGAAGAGGAGGCACGGCTCCTTAGCCGTGGGGACATGCAGCCTGCCGGCTTCAAAATCAAAAGATCGGCACACCGCCTTCAAGACAATCGGAAGAGTGTAAGAATCCGCGGAACGCCCGCCCGCCATGAACGCGTACACGAGCAAAGGCCTTTCTCGACGCGTCTAGCCTCGCGTACGCTCTTATGATGTTCCAGTGGAACGCGACGGGATTCGAGTCTAACAAGCGAGAGCGGATCACATGGGCGTGTATCAGGCTCAACCCTTGCTTGTCACCGCATTCGGACAAGAGGGTCGCCACCATCTTGGCGTGGGCTTGGGTCGAGCTCGGCGAATCGGGTTGCTGTCGAGATTGCGCAAGGAGGGAAGCGATGGAAGACGCATTGGCTTCGTGGGTGCCGCCGTGATCGAGAGCGCAAGAGGTCCAGAGCCGTCTTCTTGAGCTGAACTTGGAGAGCCCACGTTGAAGGTGGCGAAACGAGATCATGCGCTACACGATTTCAGCGCAGCCGCTCTTGAGTCGGAATATGCAATGTATTTTATGTCCTTGTACTTTTGTTTTCATCGGCCTAAGTTGTCGATTCCATGTGAAGCATTACAGTTTTAAGGGATCATAAAATTAAAGAAAGAGATGTTTGCCGAGATCAAGATGGACGTATAAGCACAAATGCTGGATAAAAACTCCATGAAGCGTATTGGTTTTCAATGGATCCATGAGCAGTCGAATAATCAATGTGTAAGCGCAACGGAGAAACTGAATTCTTAAGAATGAAAGGAAAACAAGAGAGAAAGGTAGGAGAAGAAGAAATGGAAAATTAAAATTGATGAGAAGCAAAATTAAGGCGACACAAATGCGGTCTATGCAGCTATGTGAGAAGTTCTCAAAACGGCCCGGACATCTAAAGTTGAGTGGAAGCAAAACAGGAAAAGGCAAATGGCGCAGCATCCAATTTGAAGAACACATTGCCCAATTCAGATAGCCACTAGAACCGAGGCTTTGAATCGATTGTGAAACTCAAGTTTTGTCCTCCTACTAAACACTGCAAAATTGCTGGAGAAGGGCTCGCTGCATCAATGCCGCTGCTGCTGCTTCTTCTTCTTATAGAACCGTTGGTTCCACCTCCCAATGCTTTGAAAACCAATCCTCAATCCTTGCTGGACGCGCCCGGTGAGCTTTTGGGTGTCGGCGATCACCGAGGAGGCACATGCAGAGAAGGTTAGAGCTTGGGACGCAGCCACGACCGGCGGGGCTCTTCGGACCGAGTAGCACCTCGGTGGTGACAGCGGAGGCGATCGAGCTTAGAGGCAAGCAGCGGGCTTTTGGGTGTCCACGCTCGTCGAAGAGGCCAAGGCGAGATGGTCGGGACCCAACCACGATCGACGGGGTTCTTGGGAGTGAATGGCTCTTGACGGCAACGGCAGAGGTGGCCAAGCTAGGAGGCGACCGGCAGAGGTGGCCAAGCTCGAAGGCGACCGGCTGGATTTTGAGCGTACGCGATCGTCGAAGAGGCCGAGGCAGAAATGGTCGAAGCTTGGGACCCAAACACAACCAGCGAGGCTCTTCGGAGCGAGTGGCTCCTGGCGACGATGGCGGAGGCAGCCGAGCTCGGAGGCGACCAGCGGGCTTTTGGGTGTCCGCGCTCACCTTAGAGGCCGAAGGGAAGATGGTTAGAGTTCGGGACCCAGCCACGATCGGAAGAGTTCTTCGGAGCGAGTGGTTCCCGACGGCGACGGTAGAGGCGGCCAACCTTGGAGGCAACGCGAGCTTTTGGTCGAGAGAGATGAGGTTGCGGGTTTCATGGAGAAAATGCAGAACAAAAAATTTTGAAAGAGAATGCGAGGGGAAGGGGAAGGGATGGCTTGCGTGCAAATAGGAGAAAAGGACGTAGTCATTAATGAAGAGAGAGAAGGACGCGGCAAAAATTTGGCTAAAAGAAAAGGCGGGACCCGGCTCCACGTGGCGACACGTGTCGCATAATGATTGGGTGGGGCGCACGGTGACGTGGAGCGCCGGGCGCACCTAATATTTTCTCCTCCTCTCCCCTCTCCTTCGTGCGGACAGCTTTTCCCCCACCGACTCTCTCTCTCTTCCTTTTGACCGGTCCAACCTTATCTTCTCTCTCTCTCTCTCTTTTTACTTCTTCTTCCTCCCTCCGCACGTTTGAACAAGCGAACGTAAACCCGAAGCTCGAGCGAAGCCGCCGTTCGCTGAAGCCGCCGCCGCCGCCCGTCTCGCCGCCCGCACCCGCGACGCCCGCCCGCGCACGCCGTGCACTCCGCCTCGCATCCGTCGCCGCTGCCGCTCCTTCCCCGCGCGAATCAGCCCCCGCTCGCTCGATTCCATCCCGACCAGCCCCCGTCCAGCCACCTCCGGCCGCCATTCGACCCCGTCAGACCTCCCCGACTTCCCCCTCACCCTCCGCTGGCCTTCCCTCGCCGTTTTGGCCACCGGAGCAGCCCCGGCCAGCCCCGACCAGCAACCCACGAAGTGAGTTTCCAGCCCCTTTCGGGCTCGTTTTGGGCCGTTTTCAGGCCCCGAACCCGAGCCGTGCTTTGGAGTTTGTTGTTCCTCGTGTCGCCCCGTCGGATTGATCCGATTCGCACGCGATTTGGTGAGTAATCTCACTAATCCCGGATTAGTTGGCTAATTATGCTTAAGGTTGGTTTAGTTTTAATTAATTATGTTTAGGTTGTTAGATTAGAATAAATTAGCAATTATTAGTCAATTGTGATGCGATTTTAATAAATTGATTGCGCAATTAGCAAGTAGACGTGGTTTACTAATTATTGGAAGTGCCTCGGGATTTTTCCTGACCCTTAGTGGGCTTTAATTAGGCTTTTCGGGCCTAAGTGGCATTTTTAGTATTTAAATATTAATTTTCGGAATTAAATTAAATAATTATTTATTTTCCGAAATTTAACTGAGATGGTCTGAAACCGAAATTTTATGCCGATGACCGTGGTGAAGTCCGTTTATTTAATTGGGCTTTATTTTGTGCTAAATTGAATTTTTAATATTTATTAATTAATTTTCGAAATTAATTAATTAACTAATTATTTTTCGGAAATTAAGATTTGATGGTTGACGACCAAAATCTAGTGCTGATCATCGTGGCGCAGTCCGTTTATTTATTTGAGCTCCACGTTGTATGGAATTGAATAAATTGTGATATTTTAGGGATTTACCCTAAATTGATTGGAATTGATTGAGATTGAATTGTTGATTGGTAAATGGCCAAGTATGTTATTCAGCATTTATAATGCTTTGTTGAGTTGATTTAATTATTTGATTGAGAAATCGTTGGGCATTGGTTGTCGGTATTGAAAGTAGATTGGTAATCACTTGAAAGAGGACACGTGGACTCGGTGAATTGGAATATCACTTGGAGAATGCACGTGAATTCAGTGGTTGAATATGTCACCTTGGCGAAAAGGTCCCTTGAGAGAATGCACGTGGCTCGGAGACTCGGTATGTCATCCTGAAGAATGCACGTGGCTCGGTGACAGAGTTTGGCATCTAAAAGGGCACGTGGGCTCGGTGAATTGATGCATCACTTTGGTGAGATAGCACCTAAGAGAAGGCACGTGAGCCCGGGCATCGTAAAAATGACACGTGGCTCGGTGATCTTATGCGTCACCTTGGCAATTGAGAGCCTTAGAGAATGCACGTGGGTCTAGTATTTGAGAATAGCATCTAAAAGGGCACGTGGCTCGGTGACTTGATGTACCACCTTGGCGAAGAGGTCGCCTTAGAGAATGCACGTGGGCCCAAGGTTTGAGGCACATGACTCGGAGACTTGGGATGTCATCTTGGAGAACGCACGTGGCCTAGCTTTTAGATACTCCTCCGTAGAAAATGAATTGTATGACATGTAATCAACTGGTTCGATTTGTTTGGAATAAATGGGTTACTGACTTGCAGGTGAGATATGAGGCCAAGGTAAGTCCTCTGCCCTGTGCGTGTTTAGGCAGCCTGTAGTATAATGGTTTACTAATCGGGGCTTAGTGGGGTAGAACTCGCTGAGACACAGTCTCATTCCGGTTGGGGAAATCACTTCAGGACCCCGCTGAGGAGATGAGGATGAGGAATCCGAGAAGGAGAACTCGGAGGTGAACCTTGAGGAGAAGGATTTTTGGAAGAAGAAGATAATCCCGAGAGGGGCCTTGAGTACGGCCTAATTCAACTGAGATTCTATCTTCTTTGAGATCTCCATTTTGATGTGAATAGAGTTTAGAGTAAAAAGTTATGAAGTGCTCTGGTTTGTATTTTGTATAAAAGTTTGGTTATAAGTTTCAATATGAAAAATATGGCCCTGCTTTTCTATCCCATCGTTTTATTGTCTGGGGATTTTAACTGCTTCTGAATGTGCTTAATAAATGAAAGGGTCGGCGATACATAGTCCTGGGATATCGCATTATATAATCGACCAAGTGAGAAGGATGTGTGCGTGCCCGAGGATCGGGGTGTGACATAAAGGGCCGTGCCTTTCCAAGGAAGACCTCCTACGATTGTTAGGATTCCCAACAAGAAGATTTCCGAAACGTTCCAAGGGCGGGCGATACGGTAATTGAGACAAAGTCTAGCACTCTCTTGTCATTAGTGCCGGTAGTGGGTAGGTTTGGTGGTACGATCTCGTCCGCCAGATGAAAAATCAATGAATGGTTGTAATCCGAGGGCCTCTAGTATAAGAAATGGTGCCCTCCCCTTCATTTGTAACCATCCAATCATTTCAGCAATACAATAGCTCATTTCTTTTCAGAGCTTCTCTCTCTAGAAACTTTCTCTCTCTACAATTCGGGTGAGTGAGCGAGTGTGCGATCGATCGAGCAAATCTTGGCTTGGGTATCCCAACAATTCAAGTCGATCCAAAAGTGCCTGAGTCGCTAGATGGTCACGATTCTAATCGATCGGCTCGTGACAAAAGCATCTCAGTGTTGACCTTCTCAAGCACCACCTTTGCTCAGTCAACCACCATATGGGACACCAATTGTGACCAGGCAATGAGAAATTAAATGAGTACAACTACACACTTTGATCCTTGATGTGGAGATCGGTCGAAGCGCAAGGACCGAATGATTCGACCTGATGGCCCTGCAATTTGAATTGAGACAAAAAAAAAAAAAAAAAAAACTTGCCTCGTCTCATGAGTATAGGCAATTCTATAGAGACCATCAAATATGACAACCATGCCAAGTTTATCTATATCGCCATGTACGTTGAGAATATGAACTATGCACTAAGCCATCTAAAACATTGTCAAAACATCTAGAAAGAGAGAGAACAAAAAGGAAACACCCAAGCACTCTATGCATTAATCCAGTCATTAGAATTCTAAGAATACGGTTGACGAGGACTAGTAGTAAAGCCAAAAGAGTCGTCTCGGTATCCAAATTGCAATCTATGGGTGCTTCAGGCCTCGCATTGTTCAATCTCATTGGATTCATTTAATCTAAACGGGGAGCATATCGTTGCATCACAGACATGTTCGCTTGCTGGGATGATTCGGAACCTAGGAGTCCATAGGTAGATGTCACGGGTCTTGACTGGCCGTAACCGGGATCATTACCTGCCATGTAATTTCTTTGAAATACATTTGGATCTTCGACTGTTGACCCCTAAAAAAAAATTAATTAAAAAATTAATTAAAAAGATTAAAAAAAAAAAAAAAAAGTTTTAAAAAAAAAAAAAAAAAAAGAAAAAAAGTTGGGGCCAATGATCTAAATGTGACTAGCCAAGCTCAGGAGGTCAGATTGGAATTAAAATGGCAAATTGGGGCAAAAATGCAATTTTCAAAAGTTGAGGGACCAATTCGCAAATTTTGTAAAATTTCACCCGAGCCCTTAAATCATCATCTTAGCCCCCAATTAAGTTGAAATTGAACTTGGGTCAGGTCTAATTAATCGAATTGGGCGAAAATGACCGAATTACATTGAATTGGACATTTTCGGGCAAGAAAATGGCCAACTTTGAGGGACTCTCTTGCCAAATTGGGTGGAGATAATTGCGAAAAATGGTCAAGATCTTAAGCTACTATACATGAGGTTGCTAATTGATCAGAAATCGCAGCCAAATTGATGGATTAAAGCACTCAAACCAGCTACCAAAACCCAGCCCACGGTTAGGTCTTAATCCGGAGTTGCTGAGTAAGCAATTTGGTGGCCCCACCATATCCTCCTCAGCTGCCCAACCAGCTCGATCTTTGCACGTGATGGAAGACCGTATATTGTAGTGCAAGTGGACGAAAATTAGCTAGAGATAAGCTTCTGACAGCACCGGAAATTCGCAGCAAAGTCTGCACACTCAACAGCTGCAGAACTTAAAAAATTGGCTAAGTCAGAAGAGTAGGTGAAGTAGCCCTGTTGACAGGCTTGGTAGGTGGACAAAAGGCTGACCAAAAATCCCTTAATTCGGGGGATAAGATCACTGAAGCAAGGTTTTTCAAGGGATGAGAGAGAGGAGACGAGGGGGAGAGGAGAGAGCTCGGAATCGTCCCCCAAAAAGGCCCTCAGAAGCAACTCCAGCAAAGCAAACCCAGAAATTCCAGATCAACCTATTGAGAGAAAAGTGAGATTTTCACAACCCTTCGGTCAAAATTAGCCAAAACCTTCAACTAGAGAGTGAAAATCCACTCAAATATCTTTCCATCCATAGGTCGCACGTCCTAAATGGAGATCGGGAAGGCCTCATAAAGCCCCCCGAAAAACACCCTCCAGGCGGGCCAGGAAACACTGAAAATTTTCTAAGTGTTGAGCCCAGTTGGTCACGAGTGGAGAAAAGGCAGTGTTTTGAGAAATTTGAGAAACAAATGAGGAAAATATTGAATTCTACCCCAAACTAGAATACATATAGTTTGGCTTGGTGTCAATTTTTTCAACAAAATACGTCTTGAAGTCTAATTTAGAGGTCAACCAAAACCTTCGTTGTCAGTTCTTCTTTTCTGCAGATCTCATTTCCAGTTGAAGAAGCCAACTTCCACGTGCTTCCAGAGGACAATTTCTCGGTTTCCTTGGCCAAGAACCACTTGACAAGGAAACTAGGAAGTAAGGTAAGCATCCTAGATGTACTTATTTTCGATTTTGAGCATTTTTTGATCATGAAAATCAAGAGGAAAACCAGCCCGGAAAACTGATTTCTGAGGCTGAAATTTTTCTAAGTGTTTGAAATCTCTTCAAGAGTTTTGCATGCGTGCTTCTTGGAGAGGTCGTTTTGATGTCTTTCGGTGAGTCATTCTCTATGATGTTTGTTGCATTTGAAAGCCCATGTTACCTACTTTCACGTGGATTAAGTAGCATTTCCCTTAGATCTCGTATCTGATGAGTGTTGGGGCTTGAATATGAGCATGTAACCTGTTTACTTGACTTGGGTTCAAACCCAGATTTGCAAAATCAGCTCAAACCCGTGCATTTGAGGACGATTTTAGCTTGGTTCTAGTGTATTTTTAGCCATGATTTCTATCTAATCTTGTTCTTTGCATGTGGTAGTATAATCTTGATACTTTAGTTCCACATGAGATTGCTTATGAGTAGAGATTGAAGGCTGCAAACATGGCTCGAGGAGGCTATTGGGGCTAGTTTAATGCACACCAAATGTTCAACAAAATGCCCAAACTAAGCCCCGATCTTGAAACGGTCGATTTGAGCTTGATTATTGTGATATTCATGTGCTGTGTTACTCCATGTTAGCATAGATCGGCTTAAAGAATTTATTATTTTTAAAAATAATAATAATTAAAAAAGAGAAAAAAATATGAAATTTTCAAAAATATCAAAAAATGTTAGATAGCATCAAATTAGGATAGAAATGACATATATGAAATTTTCCTAATTTTAAAAGGTCATTTTCCTAATTTAATGCTATTTTTGGTATTTTATAACCATTTTTTGTAAATAATCAATCTTGCGTAGATTAAAACTATTTAAAGTAATTTCATGCACATAGAGCAATTTCATGCATATTTGAATTCTCATTTTGCTCATGGGGGTCCTGTCCCGGGGCATGATAACAAGGCCATGTAATATTATTTGCCCGACTTGTATCGGGTTTATATTTTCTGCGTTTATTTTCAAGTCATTTCAATTTCTTGGATGTTTACTTACGCGCTGCTTTTCATTAATTTGAGTGTAAATTTCTCTTTTAAATTATGTTAGGATTAGTCTAGACTTTAAAAAAAAAAAACTACAAAAACATTTGCATGGATACTTAGTGGTTTCATAAAGATTATAATTGGTAATCAAGAATGTGTGCCATTTAGATAAATAACTTTCCAAGTTAGTGGTACCGCAAGGGCGCTAATAGAAACATTGGCGTAAACAAATCCCCGTTCCTAGAAATCTCTGGTTGCGTAGGAATTGAGACACCACTCCCGTGTCTCGATTGGTTTCTAACCGACCCCAATAGGCTAGTGGCGACTCCTAGAAATATTTAGGTTGTTAAGAATTGAACTATGAAATCCAACGTCGCGCGAGGTATGGGCTTGGGAGAGCCCCACCTAATTTAGGGCCATTGGTCCGCTTCTTTAGGCAAATACCCCTAAACTCTCTTCCTTTTCCCCGGACGGAAAAAAGAGGTCGTGACAGCTTGGCGACTCCGCTGGGGACTTGGTTGCAAACCTTAGAGGACTTAGGCCGTAATAACTTGGTTGGTTGTTCACTAACATGGTCTTCATTTGATAGCGCGTGTCAAAGTCGCGTGGAAAACAAGGTTAGTCCGCTAACAATGTGTTAAATGTTTTTGTAGGTTTGGAGTAATAAGGGGTGGAGTGTTTGTTAACCCATCTCTTTTGTAGGGAGGAGTAGGAATGTATGCCTATATGGATGAAATTGAAGTGTTGTTTGGATATCAATCGATGTGTGTGCCTTTATACTTATCTTAGCACTACACATTTACACACACAACTCGCGATCTAAAACCCCGATCGCATTAGGAAGCCCGTAGAAGGTGCCAAAAGATGGAACCCGTGCGAGAATGACCCATGGTTATCCACTTTTGGTCCCGCTCATTTTGATTAATGATAAAGGGAACTGTCCGACGTAAGCGCGGAGTGGGGAAAACTCTTTTGATCTAATCAAAATGGGGACTTTAAGCCTTTAGAATTCCACCTCTATGCGTCAAACCTCACAAGTTTACATCCGCATGTCTATGTGATTGAAAAAAAAGAAAAATGTCTCTTCACCCACTGTAAGTATGATTTCTCCATCTACTTGCTCACTTTGGATTGAAATTTTCATTGATTCGTGGAAATCAATGGAATGCCCTTGAAAATATAGGCTTGGCACTCACTCTTGATAAACAAACATTTCAAATGCATCTGATTTGGCCTAGATTAGAACATATGTTTTTGTTTAAATTTTCAATTACAAACTCAAAGTCACATTTTGTATAGAAATTCTTCCAAGTCAAGATTACATTTTGGGGCATAGAATTAAAATCAAAATTTCAATAAAATTCTTTCTTGGTCTCATTTCGAAAATAAAAATTCAAATCACATTTTGTGTATTGATTTCTCAAAGTAAAAATCACCTCACCTTTGCATGAGTGAAATTACAAATTAATCTTTCAAAATCAATGCCCCATTTGTGTATGAAACTTTTGGAACAAAGTGGGCATTCAATTGATAGTCGCGGATCGATCTTTTAATGAAATCTCCTCTTACTAATAAAATCTTGACGAAATACCAAATTCTCATAAGTGGATACTACGGAGAAGGTATCGTCGCCTTGATTTCATTGTAAGAGGCGGCTTTATTGAAAGATCAATTTTTCATTCATATACTGACATTATCTTCCTTTCGCAGGTCATGTTGGACAACCATTCCTTGAACTCCTCTTGCTTGGCCATGCCAAAAGTGGACTTTAAAGCTAGGACGAGAATTGTGCTTATTATGCTCCTCTACGAAAGAGCCTCTTGTACTTTATCCTTGTCATTATTCCTATTGGGAATCGTGTTTTGCGTTTTAAGTTTTGATTGTGAACCCAATCAAATGCTTTTGTAAATCATACAACTCACATTTTTTGAATAACAAAGTTAGATTTCATAAAATTCATATTCTTTAAAACATTTGAAGTACTTCAAACTGAACCTTTAAGCTAAGCTTTTATGCCTTAGCTTCAAAATGTTTGAAAATGAGTTTGAAGAAGAATTTGCGTAAGATTTTATCTCTTCACTTAATCACTTTCGCAAGTTGATTCGCGAGATGATGGTAAGGTTGTAATCGTTCCAATAGGGATTTCTTGTGCAACAATTGACTCGCTCATCCATTTTTGTCAAACAGGCAAAATGACGGTTTTGTTCAAGATTGACGTTTACTTCCTCTAAAAAGACAAAAGCATGGGCCTTTCCTTAACAAAGCAAGTCATGAGATGCACCAATTCATGCTCATTTTTGGGCATATTTGGTTGAGTCGTGAACTTCAAGAATATTTTCGCATCATATGAATTCAAACGTTGCGATTAAGTGTGAAAAGAACCATCAAAGCCTCGAAGATCACAAATCTATTGGTCTAATGAAGTTCCACATCCTGGACGACCTCATATTAATTTGACATTCTTCGTGGAAGAAGAAATTTGTAGACATTCTTTGGCATCAAACTACTTCATTGGTTGCAAACAAGAAGCAACTGCAATTCCTACACTTCCAATGGTGTCTTGGCATCCATCCAATATGGAGATAATTATTGGTGGTCCGCAAGACAACACTTCAAGATGTAGATGTACACAAACAAGGATCGGTCATCAAATGTTGCCTTCAAATAAAAGGTGGTAATCGTTTCAAGTTAAATTCGATTTATTTTAGGAATGCTTTGTCCTTGCACTTTGTGCAGATTTTAGTGAGGCAAATTACTGGCAAGCAACAAGATTACACAGAAGGACAACCTGGTCCGTAATCACACGATCTCTAAAAGAAAAGGGTGTTTTCGTTCCAAAAGTCAAAACAACTCATTCATAAACTGACATAGCCACCCATGCTTACAGATTGTGAAGTGGGAAATGCATTGACGCAGCAAAAATGGCGAAAAATCACCTAGCCTAAAAGGGGTATGCAGGAAATTGAGTAAAGCATGAAGGGCTCAAATGAAATAGAGATTCATCAATCCAACATGATGGAGCTGCATATGGACAAGTTATCTAACCTAGTGTGGCATGCATTTGACCATAAGGACAATGTCTTGCCTTCTTCAACAAAGCTACAATGAGATGCTGAATTGCCCGACTTTGAAAAAGGGTGTACTTCGTTCCTAAACCTAATGTACCTAAGAATAGAAATAATACATTGTTTCCATATATGTAGGAAATTTTAATTGGGGCAGATGGCCACAAAATGGATCGGGGGCACGCAATGCCTGAGTCACCCGACTTCTAAAAGGGGAAAATTTCAAATGAAATAGACATTTGCCAAGTGAATTACTGCCAATCATGAAAGAAAATCCCTCTCCATAGCCAAGGAAACGAGATGGAATGCAGTCATCATATATGCCGTAAAAGGGAGTATATTGTTCCTAAAATGAATCATGTCGAGTATGAAAATAACATATTCGTCTCTTTTTCCTTGCAGTTGATGAATGGGGCAAATCACTTAAAGCAGAGCAATTCTCACCCATGAGCAAGATGAAACATAGTCAATTAATTCAACACGAAAAGGGAGTATCGTCCCTAAATTAGTCCAATTCAATTGTGGAATATAAGTAACATGCCCCCATTTCTTGTAGGAAAAGGTGCACATTGAGCGCTGAAGCAACACCTTATACCAAGAAGGCATGCTAAGGCCCAACCATCCATTTTGATGGAATAAATGGAGTAAAACATCTAAGGAGCAATGCCCTCACATATCGAAACAAGGAGTACCCTCTCCTTTCATCTTTGACGCCCACTCAGAATGAGTGAATTCGATAACATCTAAATGGCCTATTTGAAAGCAAGATCTTCAAGGAAATGTTAACACCTGACGAGCAAAAGCACATGAAGAGGGAACACAAGACATTTAAAGTCAGCTGCAGGAGAAGGGTAATTCGGTATCGTTTCCAAAATGCCCCTCTAAAACTTCATTATTTGACATAGTTCCCTTGTTTGACAGGAAGCGTCGGTATTCGAGGAACAAACTCGAGAAATTGATTTAAGCATAATCTATATCAACAAAGTAAGCATGTGGAGTTAACACATGACAAAGTCACCTAAATTGGCTTAAAATATGTGTCGTTCTAGAGCCGGTTCAATTAAATAAAATAAAAAAAGAAGCGCCCCATAGACACTACCAGCGCTTCGGCCTGGTGGTATGGGAATGAATGAACGGTCCGAGAGGTACGGGGTTCAATCCCGGAAACAGCAACGAGGTTGCCATATAAAAAAATAAAAATAAAATAAAAAATTTTGCATCTCTTATTTTTGCAAAAAGAAGAAAATGCTTGAACTAATGAGACCAAAGACCCGAGATTCTCTTCAAGCCTTAAAACAGTACGTTCATTCCGCTATTTGCCGCCAAATGGTGAAATTAACCAAGGGTAATGTTGTATCGTTTCCAATTTTTACAATCCCTAAGGATTCATGTACTAACACATTCCTTTTTGTTCTTCGTAGGGTCGCCCGACTACTAAGACAGGTAAGTGCCCTTCTCCTCAAAATCAAATGGAAAATAAATGAGAATTTCCATCGCAAAAAAAAAAAGAACATTTAGTGTTTTTCTAGAAACAAGCGCAAAAAATGGAAATTAAAGAAACAAGTTTTCCACAAGGTTTGCAAAAATCTTTTTTACCTTTAAATTGTCCATCCACTCGATGGATCACTCATTTCGAATCAAAGTTCTCTATGGAGATTAATCCACTCAGATGATCTCAACAAAAATGAAAGGCGATGTTGCTTATGCCAAGCGAGAAACACTTAGGATGAGGAAAGGCAACCCATTTCCAAACATGTCCTTTAAACACTGGAATTCGAGTGAAAAAGAAAGCTTGTGTTGTTTAAGGTCAATGAATTCATTCGCAAGCGGTACATAGATCAAGATGATAAGAAGCATTTCTTTCCTCTATCATACACACTAAAGTGACAATAGTTAGCCCATTTGAGCCTTTTAATGTGAAGAATTTTCTACAAAATACCCTGTCAAGAACCACCCCACGATGGGGGCAATTATGGAGGTTTGGGTTGACATTATTTGGAGAGGAAAGATGAGAAAGGTCTCTTTGCTCTCACTTGTATAAATCTTTTTGTGGTAACTTCAGGTGAATTCTTATGGAAGCTCGAAGCATCCCAAGGTGAAGAAGAGCATTCTTTTCTCTACCCAAACACCGATACCCTTTGCTTAAACCAAGTTGAGCCTAATCGTTCATTTCCAAAACTCGAGTGGTGATTACCTCCCACATTGGGGCAAGGCATATGATTTGCCAAGGCAAGTGATGTTTACATGAAAATGCGGAAAGCATCTCGAAAGTCCTAAGAGTTTAAAAAGTTCAAAAAGAGCAAAAGTCAAATGAAATTAGGGGGCATGAAAAAGCAGTATGCCTGGTAAAAGCAAGGCTAATGCCCATCACCAAAAAAAAAAATTGCATCAAGAAGAATGTCTCCGTGAAAAAAAAACAAACAAACAAACAAACAAACAAAATGCTTATATCAAAAGGAGATCACTGCAAATGGAAAAGTCATGAGAGGAAAGAGCAAAGCTCTTATTTTGCGATGATTAGTCAAGGGATTTTCAAGACAAATTCGAGTGCTTTCAAAAAATGGATGATATGGTAATGATGCCATGATAATCACCAACTCTCAAATCCCTCTTCGAAAAAGTGTCGAGCCTTTTGAGCCTTTCACCAATCCAACATTACAACCTACTCCCGAAGTCTCTTCAGATTGGGATGATTCAAAGTGGAAATAAGGACTTCCTAAAGAAGATGCCGCTCAAAGAAGTGAGAGTAAGGTTGTCTTATCTCATCTTAAGGTTTCTTGACTTGTAAACCAGCGGAGATGTCGATCGGTGATTAATTCATTTCATAGCCAATGATGCTTATCAATTGCTAAATCCATGACCAAACCTGCACTACGGTCCTTCTAAAAGACCTCTTTGATTGGTCAATGTGTACTTATTGCGAATGATTCAAAGCCTTGCACACTGGAAGAGTGAGGTTGAGTGATCAGTTTATTTCCCACATGAATAGATGGGATCAAATAGCCCTTTTCTTGAGAATATGCGAGAAGCCCTTTCTGACTAGGTGTCCTTGCTCGGCATACTTAACAAACCTTTCTCATGAGTCAAGGTCATTTTAACAAGGACTTTTCTCCCGAGAGAATTTGACGATTAATGATATCATCCGAGAGTGATGACAGTTTTGCGAATTTGTCAAGTGGTCGGAATTAGTTTGATTTGTTTATGCAATCATTGTCTTCTCATTACCGATACACTCTTGATATTGTTTCTGATGACATATGCTGAAATTGATCTCATCTAGTATGCTTTCGCTACTAGAATACTTGTTATAATAAATTCTATTTGATGGGCAATATACACTTCTGAATATTCTCAAATGACAGGTTTCTCCAGAAAAACCACACGATTTTCAAGAGGTTCTTGGTCTCCTTAAACCATGCAATTCTAAAGGGTTCTTGGATTAGCCTTAAATCATGCACATTTCAAAGGTTCTTGGTTATCCTTAAACCTTGCAATTCCAAAGAGTTCATGGGTTAACCTTAAACCATGCATTTTCAAAGGTTCTTGGTTATCCTTAAACCTTGCAGTTCCAAAGAGTTCATGGGTTAACCTTAAACCATGCATTTTCAAGAGTTCTTGGTTACCCTTAAACCATGCAATTCCAAAGGGTTCATGGGTTAGCCTTAAACCATGCATTTTCAAAAGGTTCTTGGTTATCCTTAAACCTTGCAATTTCAAATGGTTCATGGGTTAGCCTTAAACCATGCATTTTCAAAAGGTTCTTGATTATCCTTAAACCATGCAATTTTAAAGGGTTCTTGAATTAGCCTTAAATCATGCAATTTTCAAAGGATTCTTGGTTATCTTTAAACCTTGCAATTTCGCACGGTTCATGGGTTAGCCTTAAACCATGCAATTTTCAAAAAGGTTATTGGTTATCCTTAAACCTTGCAATTCTAAAGGTTCATGGATTAGTTTTAAACCATGCATTTTCAAAAGGTTCTTGGTTATCCTTAAACCTTGCAATTTCAAAGGGTTTATGAGTTATCCTTAAACCATGCATTTTCAAGAGTTCTTGGTTATCCTTAAACCTTGCAATTTCAAAGGGTTTATGAGTTATCCTTAAACCATGCACTTTCAAGAGTTCTTGGTTACCTTTAAACCATGCAATTTTAAAGGGTTCTTGAATTAGCCTTAAATCATGCACTTTCAAGAGGTTCTTGGTTACCCTTAAACCATGCAATTCCAAAGGGTTCATAGGTTAGTCTTAAACCATGCACTTTCAAAAAGGTTCTTGGTTATCCTTAAACCTTGCAATTTCAAAGGGTTTATGAGTTATCCTTAAACCATGCATTTTCAAGAGGTTCTTGGTTATCCTTAAATCATGCAATTCTAAAGGGTTCTTGGATTAGCCTTAAACCATGCACTTTCAAAAAGGTTCTTGATTATCCTCAAACCTTGCAATTTCAAAGGGTTCATGGGTTAGCTTTAATTCATGCATTTTCAAAAGATTCTTGGTTATCTTTAAACCTTGCAGTTCTAAAGGGTTCATAGGTTAGCTTTAAACCATGCTTTTTCAAGAGGTTCTTGGTTACCTTTAAACCATGCAACTTTCAAGGGTTCATAGGTTAGCCTTAAACCATACATTTTCAAGAAGTTTTTGGTTACCCTTAAACCATGCAATTTCAAAAGGTTCTTGGTTATCTTTAAACCTTGCAATCTCAAAGGGTTCATGGATTAGCCTTAAATCATGTATTTTCAAAAGGTCCTTGGTTATCCTGAAACCTTGCAATTTCAAAGGGTTCATGGGTTAGCCTTAAACCATGCATTTTCAAAAGTTTTTTGGTTATCCTTAAACCTTGCAATTTCAAAGGGTTCATGGATTAGCCTTAAACCATGTATTTTGAAGAGGTTCTTGGTCATCCTTAAACCATACAATTCCAAAAGGTTCATGGGTTAGCCTCAAACCATGCATTTTCATGACATAATTTCAAAGGGTTCATGGGTTAGCCTTAAACCATGCATTTTCAAGAAGTTCTTGGTCATCCTAAAATCATACAATTTACATGGTTAGTGGGACTGCCTTAAACCACACGGTTAGTGGGATTGCCTTAAACCACAAGGTTAGTGGGATTGCCTTAAATCACACGGTTAGTGGGATTGCCTTAAACCACAAGGTTAGTGGGACTGCCTTAAACCACACGGTTAGTGGGACCGCCTTAAATCACAAGGTTAGTGGGGAGTACCTTAAACCACAAGGTTCGTGGGACTGCCTTAAACCACATGGTTAGTGGGTCTGCCTTAAACCACACGGTTAGTGGGACTGCCTTAAACCACACGGTTAGTGGATCTCGCCTTAAACCACAAGGTTTGTGGGATCGCCTTAAACCACAAGGTTTGTGGGTATATCCTTAAACCACAATTTTCAAATTGTTCATAGGTACATCCCTAAACCACGCTCTTCACATTGCATTTTCATTTTACTATTGTTAAAAAAAAAAAATTTTAGGTGTCACTTTATCTTTGAAAGAAATCTCTTTGAGCTTCCTTGCAAAGAGGGGCAAGAAACTGCTGACACCTAATTAAAAAAAAAAAAAATTAATTAAAAAATTAATTAAAAAGATTAAAAAAAAAGAAAAAAAAGTTTTAAAAAAAAGAAAAAAAAGTTGGGGCCAATGATCTAAATGTGACTAGCCAAGCTCAGGAGGTCAGATTGGAATTAAAATGGCAAATTGGGGCAAAAATGCAATTTTCAAAAGTTGAGGGACCAATTCGCAAATTTTGTAAAATTTCACCGAGCCCTTAAATCATCATCTTAGCCCCCAATTAAGTTGAAATTGAACTTGGGTCAGGTCTAATTAATCGAATTGGGCGAAAATGACCGAATTACATTGAATTGGACATTTTCGGGCAAGAAAATGGCCAATTTTGAGGGACTCTCTTGCCAAATTGGGTGGAGATAATTGCGAAAAATGGTCAAGATCTTAAGCTACTATACATGAGGTTGCTAATTGATCAGAAACCGCGGCCAAATTGATGGATTAAAGCACTCAAACCAGCCACCAAAACCCAGCCCACGGTTAGGTCTTAATCCGGAGTTGCTGAGTAAGCAATTTGGTGGCCCCACCATATCCTCCTCAGCTGCCCAACCAGCCCGATATTTGCACGTGATGGAAGACCGTATATTGTAGTGCAAGTGGACGAAAATTAGCTAGAGATAAGCTTCTGACAGCACCGGAAATTGCAGCAAAGTCTGCACACTCAACAGCTGCAGAACTTAAAAAATTGGCTAAGGCAGAAGAGTAGGTGAAGTAGCCCTGTTGACAGGCTTGGTAGGTGGACAAAAGGCTGACCAAAAATCCCTTAATTCGGGGGATAAGATCACTGAAGCAAGTTTTTTCAAGGGATGAGAGAGAGGAGACGAGGGGGAGAGGAGAGAGCTCGGAATCGTCCCCCAAAAAGGCCCTCAGAAGCAACTCCAGCAAAGCAAACCCAGAAATTCCAGATCAACCTTTTGAGAGAAAAGTGAGATTTTCACAACCCTTCGGTCAAAATTAGCCAAAACCTTCAACTAGAGAGTGAAAATCCACTCAAATATCTTTCCATCCATAGGTCGCACGTCCTAAATGGAGATCGGGAAGGCCTCATAAAGCCCCCCGAAAAACACCCTCCAGGCGGACCAGGAAACACTGAAAATTTTCTAAGTGTTGAGCCCAGTTGGTCACGAGTGGAGAAAAGGCAGTGTTTTTGAGAAATTTGAGAAACAAATGAGGAAAATATTGAATTCTACCCCAAACTAGAATACATATAGTTTGGCTTGGTGTCAATTTTTTCAACAAAATACGTCTTGAAGTCTAATTTAGAGGTCAACCAAAACCTTCGTTGTCAGTTCTTCTTTTCTGCAGATCTCATTTCCAGTTGAAGAAGCCAACTTCCACGTGCTTCCAGAGGACAATTTCTCGATTTCCTTGGCCAAGAACCACTTGAAAAGGAAACTAGGAAGTAAGGTAAGCATCCTAGATGTACTTATTTTCGATTTTGAGCATTTTTTGATCATGAAAATCAAGAGGAAAACCAGCCCGGAAAACTGATTTCTGAGGCTGAAATTTTTCTAAGTGTTTGAAATCTCTTCAAGAGTTTTGCATGCGTGCTTCTTGGAGAGGTCGTTTTGATGTCTTTCGGTGAGTCATTCTCTATGATGTTTGTTGCATTTGAAAGCCCATGTTACCTACTTTCACGTGGATTAAGTAGCATTTCCTTAGATCTCGTATCTGATGAGTGTTGGGGCTTGAATATGAGCATGTAACCTGTTTACTTGACTTGGGTTCAAACCCAGATTTGCAAAATCAGCTCAAACCCGTGCATTTGAGGACGATTTTAGCTTGGTTCTAGTGTATTTTTAGCCATGATTTCTATCTAATCTTGTTCTTTGCATGTGGTAGTATAATCTTGATACTTTAGTTCCACATGAGATTGCTTATGAGTAGAGATTGAAGGCTGCAAACATGGCTCGAGGAGGCTATTGGGGCTAGTTTAATGCACACCAAATGTTCAACAAAATGCCCAAACTAAGCCCCGATCTTGAAACGGTCGATTTGAGCTTGATTATTGTGATATTCATGTGCTGTGTTACTCCATGTTAGCATAGATCGGCTTAAAGAATTTATTATTTTTAAAAAATAATAATAATTAAAAAAAGAGAAAAAATATGAAATTTTCAAAAATATCAAAAAATGTTAGATAGCATCAAATTAGGATAGAAATGACATATATGAAATTTTCCTAATTTTAAAAGGTCATTTTCCTAATTTAATGCTATTTTTGGTATTTTATAACCATTTTTGTAAATAATCAATCTTGCGTAGATTAAAACTATTTAAAGTAATTTCATGCACATAGAGCAATTTCATGCATATTTGAATTCTCATTTTGCTCATGGGGGTCCTGTCCCGGGCATGATAACAAGGCCATGTAATATTATTTGCCCGACTTGTATCGGGTTTATATTTTCTGCGTTTATTTTCAAGTCATTTCAATTTCTTGGATGTTTACTTACGCGCTGCTTTTCATTAATTTGAGTGTAAATTTCTCTTTTAAATTATGTTAGGATTAGTCTAGACTTTAAAAAAAAAAAAACTACAAAAACATTTGCATGGATACTTAGTGGTTTCATAAAGATTATAATTGGTAATCAAGAATGTGTGCCATTTAGATAAATAACTTTCAAGTTAGTGGTACCGCAAGGGCGCTAATAGAAACATTGGCGTAAACAAGTCCCCGTTCCTAGAAATCTCTGGTTGCGTAGGAATTGAGACACCACTCCCGTGTCTCGATTGGTTTCTAACCGACCCCAATAGGCTAGTGGCGACTCCTAGAAATATTTAGGTTGTTAAGAATCGAACTATGAAATCCAACATCGCGCGAGGTATGGGCTTGGGAGAGCCCCACCTAATTTAGGGCCATTGGTCCGCTTCTTTAGGCAAATACCCCTAAACACTCTTCCTTTTCCCCCGGACGGAGAAAAAGAGGTCGTGACACTGACCATGAAGACGGACCTGCGAACGCATCTGCAGGTCCCTCCAGTATCTCTCTTTAAGTGCAGAGACACTGGGCCTGTAATTATCAGTGTCCCTTGTATGATCTGTATACTCCAAGTTCTGATGCCCAAAAGGAGGACCACCACCACTTGACCATCTCTGAGTTTGAATAATATTTACTGTTGCGCAGTCCATACATTCTGCTGGCATCATCAGAGCGAGTGGATTCTCGCCCACCATAAAATTTATCAGCTCGTGACATAGACATGCTTGGGTCAGCCTTTTGATAATTCATGTCCTTGACATCATTCTCAAAAGGAAGTTTACGTCATCTTGAGGATCGATCATTGACTGACGACTTGGGTGAGGAATGACGAGAGCTTACCTTTGCAGGTGGCTTCTCATCAATTTCTCTTCCCCGTCCACAAGACTTCCCATTCCTCAAATTGGGTGAGGGACAACGAGGTAGAACCTTCTCATCAATTCTCTTCCACATGTTCTGCTACCATCGGCCTTTTGCTTAGTGGACCGATCATTGAATGACAACTTCTCATCTGCCAACATAAGCGAGGGATGATGAGGGGTTTCCTTTGCAGGTGACTTCTCATAAATTTCTCTTCCACTTGTTCCTACACCATTGGCCTTCTCTGCAGAAGTCCTAGTAGACTGGCTATCCCTGCTTTCTCTCCCGCTGTCATTTCGAGAAAAACGCCCAATTTGACCTTCAGCCATATCGACTCTGCCTGTCCTTTCTCTATGCCTACCCATTGGCATGGGGTATCACTTATCAGTGACGAAGTACCAACGCAAAGGCTCTGGTCATCTTTCGGATAATGAAAATCCAGCTATCCACTACAGTCGTCATTTGACCATGGCCTCATAAGCTTCATCAGCCAGTGACCCTGCTCTTGGGCTATGGCCTCGAGCTGTGCAGTCCAATCTTGACGGCTCCGTATATACAGCAACAGTGGCTTATTGTTCCGCTGTTTAATTTGTTTATCCATCACATCAACAGACCCTAGCAAATAAAATGTCTGAAAATGGAGAGGTTATAATTAATCCATCAAATGTAAACATATGATCAGAAGGAAACAGAACATCCCATTTCACCTTTCCAGACAAGAACCGATCGTCTTCCCACACCAGATCATAGCCAAACTTTTTATCTTCTAATCTGCAATGCACCGCTAGATTTAAGTATTTGCAAAGGCAAAAGAGATAGCTCAAAGTAAGGTAGTTACCTTTCAGTTTCTGATGGAACAATCAGAATAAGGAGCTTTGGTTTGAATTCAAGAGCTTTATCAATAAACTTTTTCGCCAAAGCTGCTTTAGCTCCAAAAGGAGGATTCAGCCTTATGATCTACTCAGGAAGAAACGTGATAGAATGATAAAAACATTCAACAATGTATGGATATGTTCGGAGAGAGAGGGAGGGACAGAGAAGAGCTAAAGGGTCAATACCCCAACTAAAATGCAGAGAGGTAAAGCAAAACTCTGCCTCTTACCAATTTCGACCCAGAAGGTAGCTCTTCTGGTTGGACAGTCATCCAGTCCCTTTGTTCGAAGTTGAAGTTATTCTGCAATTAAAAGGAGGAGAAACTATATAAAACTAGCCTCACACGAAGGCAAGTCCAGGTTCAATTACCAAGTACATTTCACAAAGATCATAGCAACACCAGTATTACCAGTAAATGTCAAGTGGACCAATTATTCTTCTGCATGGCATTCACTGAAAACTGAATTGCTCAGAGCCAATGCTAAAGCAAATAAATGGGTTACCACTGGCCACAGCCTGGAAAGACCCTAACAGTAACAGAGACTCCCTATTTCAACCTATAGGCATCAAGAAGAATCCCTAAAAAATTGCAAGTGCAAAAAAAAAAAAAAAAAAAAAAAGACGAACGTGAAAAATAAACCTATTTATTGCATTTAACAGACAAACTATAGTTCCGTATCATCCAACTTTTTGATAGTTTTGCATGCCTCCATATAAGTGAGGCTTCATCCTCTAGAAAGTGCATGGTCACTAGTAAATGTGCTCAAATTATGTTGGCATGCTCAAGTTTCTCATAAATATCCTGCAAAATTGTAAATTACTTCGGATTTCAAGGCTCCAGCATAACCAAGTGGTGAGAGACCAAAGAGGGAGCAACGAGGATAAGGCTAAGAAAGCAGGTAACTGTGGCCAACTCACAACTTGCTCATGTCCTCCTTTATGGCTATAGACAGCCTATTCTTCCTCCATATTTCATAGTTAACAGGTTGAGCCAACCGCATTCCAAACCACAATCCAGCAATTTCTTGCCAAATTTGGTACAAATTTCCATAAAAAAATTGACAGCATGTCTACTCCACACTTATAATTATTACTTCAAAGAATGATATAGCAATGCGTGTAGGTAGGCTACATAAGTCCTCCTGAATCTACATGCCGTGCTAAGCAAGTCATGGAGATATTTTTCACTATCTGGAAGACTCATTGCTCCTCGCACTCTGAAGCTTGAGTGCTTCAACACGTATCCTCCTCTGCGATGGTGTACAGGTCATATGAATACAGCATTGCAGATATCAACTCTGAATACAGAGTAATTTAGAAGAAATTATGCAAAAGGAACCACACTGTTCCTAAAGAAATATGGCCAAATGCATTCCCAAACGAAGTACCATGGGATTATTATAGGCAGGCATATGAACCAACTCGAGATGCAACAAGCCTTATCAGAGTTCTATGCGAATAACCCTCCTCAGCCAGTACAGCCAACTGTTCCTAAAGAAACCTGGCATGATGCATTCCCAAACGAAGTACCATGGGATTATTATAGGCAGGCATATGAACCAATTAGAGATGCAACAAGCCTTATCACAGTTCTATGCAAGTAAACCCTCCTCAGCCTGTACGGCCACCTCAACCTCTGCAGCCTCCTCAATAACAGTCGTCTTCCCAGTACCCTTGGGGCGGACCACTTTTTCAGGACCCATGGAATTACGTTTCCCCCTTGATCTCCAGAATATAGCCAGTTGGCTGCAACCGACAATTCCTCTAGGGACTCCAATGCTCCTCAAAGAGAACCAGCACTAGCAACAACAAAGCATCTCCAGATTCTCTGAACATAGAGAGGCTACAGCTTTGCTTTAGACCTAAACCGATGGAAATGCTGGAGGTATGCTGATGAGAAGAATCCTGCAAAATGAACAAATGCCATAATACAAGAAGGATTGCAAAATGTATAAATGCAACCTTTTGGGAACGGTTGCAAACTAAA
The DNA here is from genome assembly GCF_016545825.1 of Eucalyptus grandis. Classification (NCBI taxonomy): domain Eukaryota; kingdom Viridiplantae; phylum Streptophyta; class Magnoliopsida; order Myrtales; family Myrtaceae; genus Eucalyptus; species Eucalyptus grandis. Next base: position 3,300,113 of record NC_052618.1, read on the forward strand.
CGTCTATAAATTTAAGGGTTATCTTGATAGGGCATATAATATTCAGAATAATAAAAAATAAAAAAATTAATTTTTTAATTAAATAAAATTCTGAATTTCATAATTTCAAAAAAATATTTAATGAACAAAAACAATTAACTAATAAAGATTAGTAAGATAACTATATGAAATAAAAGATAAAATAAAAGAGTTGGTGCTAATTACACGGCAGGTGTGTAAGCGTGTAAAGTACTAAATGCGTCTAATAATCGCGTCCAAATAATGCAATTATTCAGGAAACATTGCAAAATGAACAAACGTGATCCTTTAAGAAATTTTGCAAAATAAACAAGTATAACTTCAAAGGTTATTATGTAAGGGCATATAAAATTCAAAATAATAAAAATAAATAAATAATTTTTTATAAAATAAAATTCTGAATTTCATAATTTCCAAAAATAATTAACGAGAAAAAACAACATTTCAACTAATTAAGATTAATAAGATAACCATACGAAATAAAATAAAAAAATAAAAAGGTTAGGGCTAATTAAAGCATAGGCCCGCAAGTGTGTAAAGTGCTAAGTGCATTTAATAATTATGCCATTATTTGGCAAAGATTACAAAATGAACAAATATAACCCTTCAAAAAGATTACAAACTAAATATGTATAATTTTAAAATTTATCTTGAAATTGCATATAAAATTCAAAATAATAAAAGATATCAAATAATTAACTAATTTATTTTATAAAATAAAATTTCAAATATCATAATCTCCGAAAATACTTAATGAACAAAAACAACCTCTCAACTAATAAAAGTTAATAATCACTGGGATTCGCTCCCATGGCCACCCTTCTAACATGGAAGGAGGGGGTGAGGGGTTCAAATCCCCACCTTCTCGGGAAGGATGGGGTGGGGATGCGTAAATTTTAGAAGTGGGTTTCAACTCTCACGCCCGCAAGAGGTAGGGTAAAAATCTAAGAGTGAGTGTAGAGTAGGAATAGAGTAGGACCGACAAAAAAATAAAATAAAAGTTAATAAATTAACTGTACAAAATAAAAATTTTAAAAAATAAATGAGTTAGGGCTAATTAAATTGTGGGTGTGCAAGTGCACAAAGTGCTAAGATTATGAAGTGAACAAATCCAACCTTTTGAGAAGGGTAGAAAACTAGACAAGAATATCTTGAAAAGGCTTATAAAATTCAAAATAATAAAAAATAAGTAATTAATTTCTTTTATAAGTAAAATTCCATATTTCATAATTTCCAAAAATACTCAATGAACAAAAACAACCTTTCAGCTGATAAAGAATAACAATTCGTGAGAAATAAAAAAAGAAAAGAAAAGAAAGGTTAGTGCCAATTAAATTGTGTTCACGAAAGCGTGCGAAGTGGTAAGTGTCCCTAATAATCTCACCAAATCTCGCCAAAATTGCGCAATTATTCGGGAATGATTGCAAAATGAACAAATGCAACCCTTCAATAAATGTGGCAAATTTAATAAGTGTAATTTCAAAAATTATCTTGAAAATACATATAAAATTTGGAATAATAAAAAATAATAATTTTTTTTTTTATAAAATAAAATTTCAAATTTGATAATTTCCCAAAATACTTAATAAACAGAAACAACCTTTTAAGCTAATAAATGTTAATGTTGATTAAACCTCGAGCACACAAGTTAGCATAGTGCACCTAATAACCATGTGCCTGCCCACGGGTTTTGTGGGATCTGGCTCATCCCCCAACATTTTCTTTAAACATACTATAAAAACTTGTATTTGTAAAATGGCTCATCTCCTTTCCACTTTCCTATATTGGATAAGGAAAAACATGTTTTGTTTGTTTTACAAACAAACAGCCAACATTAGTACCTTTCTATATGCACCTGCGAGGGAGCTGGCGTCTAATTCACCTTCCATTCCCGAACTTGCCGCAAAAGCATGATGTGAATCAAGTGTATTTCAATTGGCAGCCTGTGTCGTGGGCAACATAAGTGATTTGCGTTGAACACCTGAACTAGGGGTGAGCGAGTCCAGGGTGGGTAGGGTCTAGACCTGGACCCTGTTCCCTACCCTGTTATAACTGGTTCTCCTTTTTTGGACTCTGTTCCCTACCCTGTTTGCATTGGACCCTATTCCCGGCCGACCCTGTTTTTCCGGTCAGGGAACAGGGTTGACCCTGTTTATATTGGAACCTATTTTGCGTAAAAATTAACCTTAGAGAAGCAAGTCTAGATGAGTTATCTGCTGAAACAAAAAGGTCGGACCAAGCACATCCTTCGACCAAACTCTTTGGGAACATGTGTAAAATTTGGACTCCCCTTGAAAAAAACAACCAAGTATATAATTCGACCATCTCGCATCCCCATATCCCACAAGATACATCGAGTTTCTCATATTCCAGTAATATACAAGCTAGCAATTTAGCCAATTAACTAGTTGTAGTACAATTTTTGGCTGATCACATATCAACCTTGTCCTTCATGTGCTCAATCTTCTTCTCCTTCTTTGGCCTTGCGTTCCACGTTGTACAAAATAAACACAACAATATCCAAATAAACTCTAAAAAGCACCTCATATATGTCAAGTTATAAAGTACAAATGTCAAGGAAAGGATTGCACCCATTTCAATTGAAATGAAGCCTCCAATCTCAAGATGGTCCAAACATTTTTGGAACCCATACTTACAACAGTTAAAACTAGTGCATGATTACAAGCCTTAGGTTTCTCCTTCTACTTATTTTCAGATTTATAATGTATTTCATACTTTTATCTTAGTAAATTTTTTCTTGGAAGGTCTTGCTTTGTCTTTGAGTATTCTCCTAATTGTTTTGGGCATTCACTCCCATTGTTTTCTGGCAGAATATTCTGATAGCTGATTTCTACTAAAGTGAAAGACTAGACAGAAAGTAAACACTTAATTTATTTACTTATTAATGTATCTTTAACTTATACTAAATTTTGAACAAAGCAAATGCCCCTAGAACCTGCCCCAGTCTCTAGACTGAATGCCTGTTGCAGATAACCATGGAAGAACACACATCTCTAGTGATAAGCCAGGCATCACAGCATAATGCATTCTAACTAAAGCATTGACAAAGATATCTCATGCTGGATGCAGATTTAAGGACAGAAATAATACTAGTGTGAAAAAAGAATAAAAAATGACTAATGTTACCTGATGGACATCACAATCAGAATGGCTTGGATCCCAGAAAATAGAACATAAGCACTCCCACTTATCAGTTTGGACTTCAAAAAGAGGTGCTCTACAATATAATTAACTCATTCGTCAAATTATATTTAACTTAGTCAAAATAAAAAAATTCTCAGGTAGATCGTGCAATAAGTAGAAACACCAGCTAAGTGATGATTGTGAAACATGTCATTTTGTAAGATTTTAAGTACAAGCTAGATATCACTACAAATGAGTGCAGTCACCAGACATCAAGCAAGTTGCTACTACCACCATTGGGCTCAGTTCCAAAGCCATGGCTAATGGAATACATATTGATGCAGGAGGTTTTCCCATGACAGAGTTATGAATTTTGTAATCTATTTAAGTAGTCTGTGTGATAATATTAGTTTCAATAAGTGGTAACACAAGGCATGCCACTCCCAATGAAGTCAATGGCAAATCTAAAATGAATTTAATGTCCAGTCAAGGGATGAGATCAGATCAGTAACCCTAGTACAAATATTCTGTAGAACAGTTCGTAATGTAATCTTATTCTAGGTTGTTGAAAGCATAGACCTTTTTCTTGGGTTCTTTTTGGGTTCTTTTTGGCTTCTTTTGGGCGAACATCTTATGTTATCTTGTATATCTCCATCTTTGTCAAATGGTATCACAAGCACAACAATTGTTATTTAAAAGAAACCAAGACAAAACAAAGGCTAAAACTGAGAATTTTTGTAGCTTCAATAGAAAATCGAACAATGCAGGGCAATAAACATCTAAACAACTAAATAAATAACAAGAGCTTTCAAAACTCTCCAGCACTTTTTAATTGCAGAAAAAAGATTATAATCATCTCATACCATGTCATCCAAAATTCCAAATAACAGAAACAGCTATAGAGAAGCTTCATTTCAAGCAAAGAGAGAGGTAAACCTCGAAGCAAATTTGTCGAGCGTTGAGTAGAGGAGGACCCAGCAGCAAGAGCAGCAAGGGCAGCAGTGGCTTCGCAGGGGAGGGCAACGCAGGCGAGGCACTGCAGCAAGGGGCTCGGTGGGACGCGGCGACGTCAAGTCGACGCAGATCACCACAGCAGTGGCTTCGACGAGTTGCTAGTATTGCGGCTGGTGAGGGCGGCAAGGATCGACGCGGCTTCAGCTGGCGTCAGGGAGTAAAGCAGGGGGGTGTCGTTCGGGCGGTGGTAGATCGGCAGCAGGGGAGCTCGGGAAACAGCGCGCAATGAGACAAGGTGGGCTTGCGGATGTGAGATTTGCGGGTCAGGGGCGTTGGTGAGGCAATAGCAGCAGGTGGAATGATGAGATTGAACGGAGGTGGCATTGGTGCTCAGGTGCAAGCTTGGCGGGGGTCAGCGGAGCTTCAAATGACCGGCGGAATGGTGGCGGTGGTGCGGGCGCGAGGGGTGCGACGAGAGCTGCAGAGGTGGCGTTGGTGCTCGGGTGCTTCGCGATTTTGGGAGGTAAAGATAGAAAGGAGAAAGAAACATATTAGGTTTTGCTTTTGTGTGTGTTTTGGGGGCTTCAAACCGATTCTCCAACTGGTTCCCAAACCGGTCCGGTCGATCCAGTTCCCGAGTGGGTAATCCCTTGGAACCGGTTGCCGGACCGGTTCAAACAAGGCCTGATTTTTGGGAACCAGTTCCTAGACCGGTTTCAACCGGAACCGGTTCCCCGACCCTGTTTTCCGGGTGGGCCGATCCGGGAACCGGGTTGACCTGGACTGGTTGCACATCCCTAACTTGAACTCTTTCTACTTTGGCATGGTAGCGATAGGGAAAGAGACCCACACCCCCTTAGTGGAGGCAACGAAGTATTGTATCAGCCACTTATAATTATGATCAAGGAAGGATCTAACAAAGAGGGTGCTCAACAAGTCATAACATGTTGCTTGTTCTTGCTCCTTCAACACATAATCAGGCGCCCATAGCGAAGCCACATAATCAGAACCCGCTCGGGTTGGGCCGGGCTGGATTTTTTTTGCCACCCCTTATTTCTTACCGCTGAGCGAAAGATGAGCTCGTTTTATTTCCCCATGTCTTAATCCATCTCTTGTATAGCTAGATTTTGCTAGTGTGCTTACTTAGCCGAAATTAGTGTCCACTTGAATGCAGGGAAAATGTCTAACTCATAAAGCCAAAAAAGAAAAGAAAAGAAGCATTTTCAATAGGAAAATTATGCCTAGACCTACTAAGGTTAGTTGAGTTATAGAGCGCCTCATCACTTAACAAACCAATATCGTAAATGAATTTTAAGGTTTCTGACCTAGTGAATCAATGGAATAGACTTATTCATTAAGAAAATTATTTTCTTAGGAAAATTATGTGGATCTGGTTAGATTAAAAATTGAATTTTTTTAATTCATTTTATATTTTTAATGATTTACTTAATTTCTTTTATTCTCTCCCTTTAGTTTTTTCCCCTGTTTCCCTGCACCTTCTTGTTCAACCTTGCACCCTCTTCTTCCCCGTAACTTTTTTCCTTCTACAACTTAACCAAATCTGAATTATCGGCGACGAATCAACCTCCGTATGCATCATCGCCGGCAATACACATCACCACCGAACCAACACCAACCGACGGTCACCTACTCCGACCAACAACTACCAACAACGGGCGGAAAATTTCCCGATTTTCTTCAGCCCCTCCTCCAGCCCCGCGAATCTTGCTGGTTTTTTACTTCAGTCCAAGCTGCTTTTCTGTCTATCATGGCCGACGCCATCCTCTCCTCCTCCTCGTGCGCGCCAACGTCGCTCACGCGAATCTTGTCGGTTATTGTTTCTCTCTCATGCGCCAGCTCACCTTCTAGAACACCTACTACGGTTTGGTTTTGCGAGACGGCATTATCTTGGTCACCTTTTAAGCCTACTTACTTTTTAAAATCAAATTTCCCGCGTCAGACAGCCATGTTTGATGTTCACGTCATCGGGCACCAAGACCAAGACGGCTCGTGTTGTGGGGGCTTCATTTTCCAAGGCTTCCTCCGGTTGGGAATGGGATTATTCCATTTAGGCCCTGTTTGGCATGTTTTTGGCAACATGCCAAACAGTGACTGATTCTGATTTTTTGTTCCCAGAATCAGTTTGGGACGAGAATCACGTTTGGTAAAATTTTTGTTCCGGGAACAAATTTTGGTAAAATTTTCCCCGAATCAGTTTGGGAGTAGATTTGAGAATAAAAAAAAAAAAGTTGATTATGCGTCCGAGAATCAAAAAAAAGAATCAACACAATAAAACTCTTCTTCTTTTCTTCCGCCATCCCGCGATCGCCGCTGCCGCCACCCGCCGCCGTCCGCCGCCGCCCACCACCGCCGCCGCCCACCACCGCCGCCGGTCCGGCGAGCTCGCCGGAGGCTTGCCTAGCCACCGGCGAGCCTCGACGGGGCTGGGCGAGGCTCGCCTAGCCTAACCGGTGGCCAAGTGGGCCTCGCCCGCCCCGACGAGGCCCGCCTATCCACCGGCGAGGCGAGGCCTCGCTAGATCCGGCGAGGCCGAGCCTCGCCGGGGCCGGGCGAGGCCCGCTGGCCATCGGCGGGCTCGCCCAGCCTAACGGTGGCTGGCGAGCCTCGTCCAGCCCCTGGGCCGAGGCCCGCCGTCCACCGGCGACGCTCGGCCTCGCTAGATCTCGGCGATGCCGAGCCTCGGCGGGCTGGGCAAGCCTCGCCCAACCGCCGGCGAGGCTTAGCCGACGAGGGCCGGCCTTGCCGAGGGTCGGCGACGCTATAGTGAGGTCGCCGGCCCTCGTCGGCGGCCGGTCGCCGGTCCGGCAACCGGGCACAAGAAGAAGAAGAAAAATAGGAGAAAAAGAAAAAAGAAAAGAAAAATGAAAAAAGAAAAGGAAAAAAGGAAAAAGGAAAAAAAAAAAAAAAAAAAAAAAAGAAGTAAAAAGTAGAAAAAATCATTTAAAAATAAAAAAATAATAATTTGGAACAGAATCAATGAACACGTTATCAAACATAATTCTATTCTAGAATCAGAAATTTTCGACAGTTACCAAACACGTTCTTTTACTCAGAATCAGTTCCCGGGAACAGAATCGTTACCAAACGCGCACTTACTCTAATGGTTTAAGGAAGAGGGTACAAGGTGGAATTTGGCAACCGGCACAAAGCCTCTTCGAGCAGAGAAAAGAGGAGAGAAGCGAACTTCCAAAGAAGCTTTATTTTTTCGTGTGTATGTTTATGTTTATCATTTGTGTCTATGCATGTTTATTGACCAAAAGTAATGCACTTTGATATGATATTGTCGGATTTCATACCAATCACCTATCTTATAGTGTTTGCGATATGCTTAATTTGTAGTATTTTTTTAAGGAAAAATCACGAATTGAAATTAGCTCAATTGATCATTTTGTGGGAAACAATCGTCGGACTAGTCCTTTTCTCGAGAATGCGAGGCAAATCTTTGCTACTCGATGGAGTCTTACTTACCATATCTAATTTAGCTCTTTCGCCTGCTTTGGGTTCAAACAGGATCACTTGTTGAGCCAAAGTGGCGTGGAGAGAAATAAAAAAGGAAAAATAAAGCTCCAAGTAGCTCTACCAGTCACCAGTCAACTGGTGGTTTAGTCTTTTCTGTTTATTGCAACCGAAGAACTACTAATTTTCAATATTTGGATACTAAGCAACTAGTTTCGCTATGATGCGCAGGTGTACGCTTGCTTTCCCTCATGATTACACAACACAACATGGAGTATTGTGAGGAATATTCAGCACCTATTTACGGAGTCGGATCTCCGTCTACTGATGAATACATTGAAGGCGGACGTTGACTGGGAAGAAGACAGAAAGAGAGTAAAAGAAAAGGGAGACGACGCTTGAAAATTAAAGGCACAATAACATTTCAAATACTAAAACTTGTAATTAAAGGCACAATAACTGTGTAAATACTAAAATTTGTAAATTTGGAGCACTTGAATCTTGAAACTTATTTTGTTCACCTAGCCTTCAGACTTGAACTTTTGATAAACTCGAGTCCTCCCTCAATTTAAAATGGATGGAGTTAATGGAAGAAGTTAAGAATATTGAAATTGCAAGTTTAAAAGTTAAATTCGGGATATGAAATATTCATAATTCAACTAATCAAAAACTACAAGTTTTAGGATCTTCACTGCAATCGTCTCAAATTTAGTATTTCTACCTCTAAATTTTTTCGCAAACCCAACTGTTACTTCATAAAAGATATGTTAAACTATATGGGTTCGATTAAATGGATTATGTTGGTGATGCAATCATTTATCTTATCTTGCATAAAGTATTAGATAGAAATTTCCTTCGAAAGTGAGATTCGCTCTCCATTGGGAGATGGGACTCATCTCCACTAGGATTGTAGCTCGAGTTTTTTGAAACACTAGGAGACAAAAGGAAATGACAATTATGATATTATCACATTACTACTTTATAAAAATTATGTGCCCTAAGTGTGTCGTGCACGTGTTATGCCAGCATTGTGCATGTGCCGTGCCGGTATCGTGCGTGTTATGTGCATATTCCAACATCAACATAAAAAATTTAAATTTCGATTAAAAAAACATCACAAATCCTATTGACATAAGTAATAATGAATTTCTACTAAAAAACACTGCACTACTCAAGAACGTCTACTAAAAAACACTGCACTAACAACAAAACTTGAAAAAAAAAAAAAAAAATTAAGGAAAAAGAAAAAGGGAAGAAGACAAACCCGAGGGAATAAAATGATCGGATGAACAGCGGGAGAACCGCGGAAGAAGACGAACAGATAGGGAAGAAGACGAACAGAACAGAGAGGGAAGAAGACGAAGAAAATGAGGAGATGAACAGCGTATGAAAAGAAGAAACAATGGTTAAAGAGTGTCTTGAAAGTGATTGGCAACAACTCCTCTCCGGAAGGATCAAAGAGAAAGGGATGGGAAGACAGCGACTGACAAGGACATGGGTCAACCAGGTGGGGTCCACAATTTTACGCTTCATTCGAGAACAAAAAGCCGTAGAGGGCATAAAAAATCTCCGGTCTTATTTTTTTTCACGGCTTCTAAGGGTGCGTTTCTTTGTATTTCTGTTCAAAAATTATTTTAGAGAATATAAATAAAAAAGAATTATTTATGTTCCGAAGAACAACTTTTAACTAGAAAAACGAGTTTGGTAAATTTGTTCCAAGAATAAACAAAAAACCGAAATACGTTTTGTAAGTTTGTGTTCTTTTTTCGTTTTTTTAATTTTTTTAAATATTTTTATTTATTTTTCCATTTTTTCTTCTTTTGGCGATCGCCGGCCTCGGCCATGGCCAGTGGCTTGCCCAACCATGGTGAGGCTCATCGACCCCCGGTGAGGCTCGGCCTCGCCTTGGTTGGGTGAGGTCGAGCTTGCCTAGCCATCGATTGCCTGGCAGCGGCCTGGCGAGCTCAGCCTTGTCGGATTTGGGCGAATCCGAGCTCAGTCTCTTTAGGGGCTAGCGACGCTTCAGCGAGGTCACGGCCCTTGACGACCGGTCGCCGGTCATGGCCGAGGCTGACGACCAGCCAAAGAAAAAAGAAGAAGAAAATAAAGAAAAGAAAATAGAGAAGAGAAAGAAAATTTGTTTCTCCAAATTGTTTTAGAAACAAGAAACAATTTTTTTTTATTACCTAGGGAACCCCGTATGTAGATAGCCGGCGGGTAAACCCTGAAGTGACACTAGTGGAGGACCCACCATCCCGACATCGCATTTAAAACCCCATGCGTCCAGCGGGATTCGAACTCCTCATCTCCTCGCAAAGAATCAACAGAGTCTTATCCAATTGAGCCACCTCAGGCAGTGATAGAAACAAGTTTTTTTTTTTTTTTTTTTTGTTTCTTGTTTATATTCCAAATGTACTCCCGAAATAGAAAAATAAATTTGGAACAAAAATGCAAACAAACGCGTTTTTATTTTTTTTTTTTTTTGTTTCCCGGAACCAAAAAGGAATTCTTTTTCTTAAACAGAAAAAAAAATACAAACATGCATGCCCTAAAAAGACAAACAGTCCATTTCCTTTTCTCTCTTTTTTATATTCTGAATAAAATAAAATAAAAAATAGCTAGTTTTATGTGATGCGGCGAGGGGTCAAGTCATGAACTCCAACTTTTGAGGAGGCGTCGGTGTAATTAACGCACATCTCCAGGGGTACTTCTTCAAACTCAAATCCCCCACCCAAAGCCCCGCCGCCCCGCGCTCCTCAAGAAATAACATTGCAAAAAAAAAAAAAAAAAACCAGAAATTAAAAAAAAATATTATAAGAGAATGTTTTCCTTTTTTTTTTTTAAAGGTTTTTTCCTGCAAGACCAATATAACAAACAAAAAAGAGAAGAATATAATAATAACAACAACAACAACAATAATATCACATCTTTTTACAAATTCTATCAACGCCATTCTATATTTGCGTATGAACTTGCTACCACATTCTTGTGCAAACTTAAATTCAAGATTTTGCATGCAAAGCATATTTTTAACTTACTTCAGTTTCTCAAAAAATTAACTTTGTTGAAAAATGATTTAAAACAAAACTATTTTTAAGTTTCCATCATCATTAATATCTTCTTTAATTTTTTTCCTCACGAGGCCACATGGTTGGAGACAAATTTGGCTCTAATGCCACCACATCGAGCACTCTTGGGTCCACTTGGTAGGGGTATTTCGTCTAAACTAAGGCCAAGCAACTCATTAAGTTTATAGTGGCACTATTCAATTTGCTTTTTCTCTTTCTTCCGTTTTCCTTTTGATTGTGACTTCACGGTTGAAGATGCACGATAGCCAAGTGAAATGCCTCACGGAGTAATTCGAAATAGAAATGGTCCCTTTCGCCCTCTACTCAATCCGAAATAGACTAGTGGTGCCCAAGTCTCTAACAGGAAAACATATGCACCAGCCGCATCAAACCGCATCCCAACTTTTTCGATTTAACTACTCAAGGAGCCATTTCACAAATTCATCTTTAAAGCATATCGTCGAATGGTTTTTGGTCAGCAAGTTGAGGAATAGATTTTAACCATTTCAAACTCATATTCCCGGCTCCAGTTGAACGAAATTCCGAAGTAATGTTCTAAATTAGATGGATAAGTTCAAATACTAATTACTTCTATTTCAAATAAAAGGAGAAACTACATCGAACTTTATTTTTGTTAATGTATAGAGAAGATTACCTTGCTAATGAAATAAAATTCAAGTTGATTATAGAAGAGACATTCAATATTACAAATCTCGCTCCTCAACATTCCTTTACTCTCTAAGCTCTACGGTTAATCCTGAAATATATTGTCTTACTATTGTGCCATCGGGCGCTTTGTGCTAATGTCACGCCACCTGCCCTTGCTTTGAAACAGATCTGTTCGACCGGGAACAAGGACATCAAATCTCCACAACCAAACATGAGATGAAAAGGTAATAGCTTTTGTCTACTTCTTTTTTTTAATCAAATTACATGAATTTTAACCACTACAGTCAATATCAAAAGTTAATCCGTTAATTTAAAATCACTCTATTTAAGGAAAGAAATTTAAAATAATATATTGATTATTCCATACACGTACATATTCCAATCAAATGAAGTTAATGCTATGCATTATTGCATATAACCTAATTAACTTCCCTTAGCATATATTAAGAAACACAATAGGTTTACCTATGTATCGAAATAATCTTTCTATCATGTAACTTTAATTCGTAGTTCAATTTATAGTATTAAAATTCATTATATAATAAGATACTTGTAATTAAATCGGAGAATTTGGCTTCCACTGAAAAAGTGTACGAAATTTTATTATCAAAAAAACTTCAAAGTTTGGTTCAAAAAGTCTATAGGGGCTCGGTCCGAAGACCATTTGAAAATGCTGGCGTCAGAGCTGATCGTACCAAGCCGCGTAAAAACAAGCTTCGACCCGCGTAGCCTGGGCAGTACGGTAGGTGGCAGAAGAGAACCCGACAGCTACGGAGGAGAGAAGCAGACGTTGCTTGCTAGGCAGAAAGGGCAACACCGTAGGGATGGTCCATGGCATTGGCAACGATGCCCTGCCCCATGCCCTTGGGGTCAGATTAACGTGCATTCGAAATGCCAGATTGGGGTCCTTGCTTAGCTCAAGAATGGCTCAAGTTCGAAACAGTTTGCGAGTCAGAAGATAAATCCGATGGAGTGTATCAGTTTATGGCAAATTATCACGTTTGATCTTGAAATATAACCAAAATTTTCCTCACTTAATTGGTGAAATATATAAGTCTCGCTATTTCCCTTTCCGGCACTGTGAGCTTTGTAGAGCAATATTGGAATTTAGACTCTCCACTGCTTATATTTCTCTTTCATTTGTCTATTGAACTTCATTGTTATATGTGATGCGCATTTCCATGATTTGTTCATCCACTCATTGATCATGCATTGACCCCGACCTCAAGTTCGATCTCGAGACAAGACGAACCGACCTCTACATGCCTATTTGTCAAAGAAACCTCCTTTGCTTGCACCCTCACTGCTCAATTGGGGGATCCGTGCGAAATCCAAAATTCAACAGATGTTGAATCGGAGATTTTTGTCGGAACAATCCCCACCATGCAAATTCACTATTTTTTACTTCACAGGAAGCGTCAATATTTAAAGAAACACAAGTACATCAAGATAATCAAACGTGCAAGCTCATACTCGCCTGCCAAGACAGATCAATTCGAAACTGACCTGGCCGGACCGATGCGATGCGTATAGACTTTATTGTCATGGGGGATCGTTTCACGTTAAGTATACTGCGTGGGGGTGCCCAATGTGCACCCGTCCTTCAAGAGAGTGAAAGCCAAGAGAGGCCAAGGAATGGTGACGTCATGGGTTGCATACATACATATACAAATATTAATATAAATTTTATTAATATGTAATATGTACATATGTACATATTTTAGGGAAAGGGAGAGAGAAGAATTGGGGGCAAACGGCAAGGGAAGCAAAAGAAGGGGGGGGAGAAAAACACTGGAGAAAGCTTTTGGATCACTTCACTTCCAACGGACAAAAATTAAAGCTTACTATTATGTGTTTGTCCTCTCTCTTTAAGAGCCCCACTAGACTGTCTTGATAACATAATTCAGCTGAAGCGGAACTATTTGATTCACAGCTTTTATGCAGAAAAGGGTAAGCCAATCACTACCTTAATAAGGTCATTATGCATAAGAGCATAGAAGGCAATCAAGTATTTTGGATAGAAAATGTTGCCCATATGAAAAATCCATTTAGAGAGAGAGAGAGAGAGAGAGAGAGAGAGAGAGATTAGGAGTGCATAATTAGGACACAGGGATTAGGAGTGCATAGTTACTGGTTAGGACACAGGAAGTATGCTGATAAATTTTATTTTTAGGACAATAATGAGGAAGGATAAGAATCATGTACGAGGCGTACGCAAGTTTCTCAATTGGAGCTTCTTGACATAAATATTTATAATATAAACTCCAAATTATCCTCCGGAGTTGTTCTTTGAAGTATTTTTGTTCTGAATCTTCTGCTTTTCTTCAGTAATAAGCCAATCTCAAAAATCTTTCATCACGTGTTAAGCTTGCCGGAGAGCAAATCATGTAACGAGCACTAGGCCTACTACTGAATTAAAAAAAAAAAAAAAAAAAGAGAGGAAAAATCAGCTAGCCTACCACTTGATAAATTAACATTGTTATTGCTCCTTTTCCCACCCTCTAGCAGCCAGTTACCTAGCACATCTAGCTTACACACTTTTGCTTTGAGATTTATGAGATGCATTTGATTGACCCTTACGAGTATCACTTTTTACGTGCGCACATGTCAGTTAAAGGTGTCAAGATGAAATTGTCCTTTTCCAATGTTATTACTTTTATTATTTACCGTATTTGGAGATGTAGTTTTAATAATAGAATTTTAAAATTGCCGTGTCAATTACTTGTAGTGTAGCATGGAATCTTTTTTCCTTTTGAAAATTGTAAGTGGATAATAAACTCTTGTGAATAAGACGAGCATCAGCATTTTTGTTCTCGATGATTATGAGGGCTGATATAAGGTAAGGAAATTGTAGGTTTGCATGGAGAAAGAAGATTGAGCACGATGTGGCCCTAGTTGCAGATCTTGACATGTTTTATATCGAAGCAGAGAAAAAGAGGCAGAAGGAAATAATTGGCTATCATTTTCCTGAACCCAGCCTAATATTTTAGGAGAAGGGCTTTACGGGAATCAAGGCGGGGAGACCCAGTTAAGGGTGGCCTGGACTCCGCCGGTTATCATTATCCTATTTTACTATTGGGATTGACTCCGATAACAAAAGCAGTTTAAAGACATATTTAGGTCCGCGAGTATCACTTTTTACGTGCACACATGTCAGCTAAAGGTGTCAAGATGAAATTGTCCTTTTCCAATGTTATTACTTTTATTATTTACCGTATTTGGAGATGCAGGTTTAATAATAGAATTTTAAAATTGCCGTGTCAATTACTTGCATTGTAGCATGGAATCTTTTTTTCTTTTGAAAATTGTAAGTGGATAATAAACTCTTGTGAATAAGACCGGCATCAACATTTTTGTTCTCGATGATTATGAGGGCTGATATAGGGTAAGGAAATTGTAGGTTTGCATGGAGAAAGAAGATTGAGCACGATGTGGCCCTAGTTGCAGATCTTGACATGTTCTATATCGAAGCAGAGAAAATGAGGCAGAAGGAAAGAATGGTTTTCAAAGAAAATATGTTAAATTTTTCACATAATTTGGTTTTTTTTTTTTTTTTTTTGTCGATACTTTGTCTTTTATTATGGATTTTATATGTGGTGATTCTGATGAATTTATTTAGTTGAGATACTGAATCATTTGGATATAGAAATAGATAATTTTTATGTTATTTAACTTTAGCATTGTTATAACTTGATAAAGCATATCCCCTAAGTGACCTTAACCCCAGAAAAAAGGACGTTTGATTGGAAACTCTGATTTATTTTAATCCACGTACTAGAGCACCAATTTTTATCATGGATCTCTTTGAGACATCTTCAAGCTCGTATGATGTGGCCCGATTTTTTCTGATGAGCAAAAATCTTTTTGACATAAAAAAAATATTTACTGATTTGCAAGCGCCACGACAAGGATTGTTGTGGTAGGGCATTTATTTACTGTTAACCAATTACAAATCGACATATGGCTATTGACGTGGAAAATCAAAAAAATTATTATTATTCTCTTTTCCTCCTCCATCTTCAGCCTCCCCTCGCCTGGGCTTGGCTATCGCCGCCGCTGCTGCCGCCGCCATCCTTGAGCCGCCACCCCACCATGGCCACTGTGGTCCACGGCAAAGCTGTTGAGCTTGTTGCCGGCAGCCGTGGATGAGCCAACACAAGAGCCCAAAGCTGCTGAGCAGCAAACCAGATCCACCTGTTAAGCAACGGTATCGTCGCGTCCAGGCCGACCTTCGCATCCTC
The DNA here is from genome assembly GCF_016545825.1 of Eucalyptus grandis. Lineage (NCBI taxonomy): Eukaryota > Viridiplantae > Streptophyta > Magnoliopsida > Myrtales > Myrtaceae > Eucalyptus > Eucalyptus grandis. Next base: position 3,315,684 of record NC_052618.1, read on the forward strand.
CCTCCATGTTGTCCCGGCGGCTAAGCCTTGGCTGCGAGCGCTTGTCCACAGACATGGCGATGCAGCGCAGCGGTTGGCCTCTTGTCCATGGATCAGAGCGCCCACGCTCTCCGTCGTAGGTGCAGACCAGTGAGCTCCGCATCCATGGCCGTGAGCAACGATGGTCTCCGCGTCCACCCTCTTCATCGTCCCGGCGGCAAATCATCTTTCCCAAATCATTGGTCTTATTAACTTCTATGGTAACATTCATCAGCCAATTCCTATGCAGTCAGAGACCAGTGATATGTCTGCTACAGTGGTATCTGCTAATGAATCACAAGAAAATTCTCTTAATGCCGAGGACTGGGAATTGGGGATTTACCAAGATGAAGTAGCTGCTAGCCAAGGTTCGGGAAAAGCGTACTCTTTATGTTCCCAGTCACTCCCAACTTGCGGACTTGTTCATGAAACCGGTCGCACATGATTTATTTTGTAATTTTAAGAACAACTTGTTGACATATTTACATTCACCAACTTGAGAGGGAGAATTGGCAAATTGAGTTTATACTAAAGGACATAATTGTTATTGTATTGTTTTAGCCTAAACCCTATGTATATATTGTAAATTACTTCATCAATGCAAGTAAGTTCGCCCAATTTCTACAAAAGCAAAACAGTTACTTTAACTTTTGATAAGTTTAATTGGAAAAATAACCCTAATTGAAATTAACACGTTGGCCACTCAAACTAAATATAAATTATATCACCAAATCAACGCACTCAAAGTAAGCATTTTACAAGCCATCAATATATTTTTCACGTTGAAAACAAGCACTGAATTGTTCTTAAGAAGTCATGTTCATCATATATATATATTTGGCTTTCCAGATTCTATTGTTAGATTAATCAATTTAAGCAAATTTCATGAAATATATGTGTTGTACTTTAGCTAGTACATCCATGATGGGGTGCAATTGGACCGCACCATTTGGACTCGATATGCTACGATGAAGGGGTGTAATGGGGTCATATAAAAAACCCCTGAAGACAACAGTTGATGATTGTTGGACAAACGTACATTTAGAGAGTTTTCTTCCTTTCTCTCCCATTTCCACTAAGGCGTTCCATTTTCTTCTTTACGAGAATGATTTGCATTTACGTCGTGGAAATCGGGTGCTTTCCTTGTGATTGCATCCAGACTAACGTGAGGAAGTGTTCGTGTTTTCATCGGCAATTCAACATTTGTTCCGGGGCTATTTCTTGTTTGCGCATCGGAATCCGGTAAGTCGTCTTTCGCTGACTTGAATTCCAACAGTGATATCAGAGCACGATCGTGATTTCTGTCTTGTTTTTCATCGAGTTTTCTCATTTACCATTTGATATTTAGATTAAGAGATTGTATTCTACACTATTTTTTGACGTTTATTGGTTACAATTACAATATGAAAACTTGAATTCGAACTGAAGGGTAGAACGGGTTCGAGGTCGCGTGCATCCGTGAGGTTTTGGCCGTTTTTTCGAATTATTTATTTATTTTTTTTGGTCAAAATCAACTTTTGAACATACAAGATGAAAGATCTCGTCGAGACGAGTCCGACGATGGGTCAAGCGCCACCGGGAGATGCCGGACGCGCCCACACGTGTGGCCAGAAGCCGTTGTGTGTGGGCGCCACGCGCTTGAAGCGCTGGCAAAGCCAGCGTGTGCGCTACACGCGTTGGTCGGCGAATTGGCACGCGTGAATCGGCACGCGCCGGTCGGCGAACCGGCGCATGATGATATCACGGTGACGTCATCCAACGGTCGCTGGATGACATCATCGATGACGTCATCGACGGCGACAGTTGGCTGGCCGATCACAGGCCGGCGACCTGACTTGACCCGAGATCCGACCTAGTAGACCCAACTCGACCCGACTGGACCGTTGACCGGTCAACGGTCGGACTAGTCAGACCGGTCAACAATTAGATTGGTTGGACCAGCCAGGAGCCATTTGGCTCGCTGGCACGTGCGCCACACGCACTGCGCATTAAGACGGCGCGTGGGGGCGCGTGCGGGCTCCGATTAGAGTGTGGTTAGCGGTGTTTGGTTCGTATAAATGTTCTCTCCACAGTGGTATAATTATTTTATACTTTTGAATTTTATAAATGTAGGAAAGTGCGTAGGAAACCCTATGTACGCATATTTTTTTTGGGGTTTAATGCATAGTTCATTCATTTGTAGCTTGTATTTTCTTGTGATTTATGAAATACAATAGCTAGCATGTGTGTAAATGATGTTATATATGTTGTGCAGAGCTTGGTTTAATGATATGATGTATATGTTTTCATATACTTACAATTTTCTAGTTGCTAGAAAATTAGAACAATGGTAGGAAATCCATTACATGTTGAATAGCAATTTTTATTATAGTTGAAGCATGATTGTTGTTTGTACGTTGGTTATTATCATGATATGTTTTTGTGTTAAGGAAAAATGTAGAGATTACATAAGGTCATGTAATTATTTTTCCTAGTGGGAGTTTGTAGGTTGGTAGAATTTGATGACGTTCTCACCTATGACTCAAAAATTTGCGAAAATTAAACTAATTAATGATAATAGAACAATTGTACATAGAAGTTGATTGGGAACATATTGAACTTTTGTTTTTGTGTCTTTTGTTGAATTATTATTAATTTAGTTTGTCTTTGTTGCAAATTAAATATGTGTGTTACTCTGTAAAGTGTGCTAGCATTGATTCTGCGTTTATTATGTCAATGTGATATAGCAATTGATTATGGCTTTGGCATCCAAGACCATTGTGGCTGACCTCAATAAGGGTGAAAAGCTGAACGGTGACAATTATGATATTTAGCACCGAAAGATTCAGTACATCCTTGAGGAGCAAGAGGTTTTGGAAACCCTCAACCATACCATGGATGAACCTGAGCATGGAACTTCAGCTCAATACAGGAGAGATCAAGAAGCTTATCAAGCTTGGAAAAAAAAATAGCATTGCTCTCATCACGTTGCTGAGCTGTATGCAAGATGATCTCATGTGTGAGTTTGAAAGTTATGATCAAGCTCAAGCTATGTGGGTTGCCTTGAAAGATAAGTTTGGGGGTACATCTACCACTAAGCTAAGGAGACTCACCATCAAGTTTGACACATTACGAAAGCGCCCAAATGTAACGATGAGGCAGCATCTTCGGGAAATGTCAAACATGATCCGTGAGCTGAAGTCAGCAGGTCACTTCCTTACTAATGAACATCAAGTTCAGACTGTTATAAGGTCTCTTCCTGACAATTGGGAGCATATGAAGATCAATATGACGCATAATGAGAATATTGTCACTTTTGATGATATTGCGCGTCATTTAGAATTAAAGGATGAGCGCCTAGAGGCTGCGAGATCCTCTACCCATATTTATGTTGCTAAATTGAGTTCACGCAAAGCTTTGGGTTTCAAGCGCAAAAGGAATTCTCAATTCAACAACAAAGGAAAGAAGATTGATTAGGCACCTAAGGGGGCTAAGACCTTCCAACGTAAGAAGCGTGGTGGGAAGAAGGACAAGGCCAAGATGGAGTGCTACAATTGTGGCAAGATGGGTCACTTTGCTCGTGAATGCACTGAGTTGAAAAAGGTACCCTATTACTCTATTACTTTGAATAATGCTTTTGTTTCTAGTACTGTAATGCTTGTTGAATCTCATCCAATGTGGACTGTAAACTCAAAAGCAACAGACCACGTAGCTAGAGACCGAGAAGCATTTGTGGAATATCATCGGATACAGCCTATAAGAAGATGGATATATGTTGGGAACAACTCGAGAGTTGAAGTGAAGGGTATCGGCACATGTAAATTAATCTTACGTGGTGGTCGAAACCTATTCCTATACAATGTCCTTTATGCTCCAAATATTTGATGAAACTTGATCTCTGTAGTTGTTCTTCTTAGCTGAGGTTATATATTGAATTTCCATGGTGATTGTGTTGACATTTTGTATAGAACAATTTATTATGGTTCAGGTCATGTATTGAATGGTTTAATGGTGTTAGACATTGACTATGATTAGTACAATGTTAATGTTGATGGTTATTTTTCTTTAATTGCATCTTCTAATAACGTTGAGATTGATGCAAGTACTTGGCATGCTAGATTAGGTCACATTAGATTGCAAAGAATGCAAAGATTAGCTAGAGAAGGCCTTTTAGGGTCACTCAGTAATGTTAGTCTATCCGTATGTGAACATTATCTAGAAAACCATTTGGTAAAGGAACTAGAGCTGAATTTCCATTGCATCTTATACATTCTGACATTTGTGGTCCTTTGAATATGAGGGCGAGGCATGGAGCCTCATATTTCATCACTTTCATAGATGACTTCACACGTTTCGGTTATGTTTTTCTGATCTCCCATAAGTGAGAAGCATTAAACTGCTTTAGACGATATATAGCAATAGTAGAGAATCAGTTAAACAAAACAATAAAAGTATTAAGAACCGATCGTGGACGTGAGTATCTATTGGAGCAATTTAAGGCTCTTTGTGATGAAAAGAGAATTGTACAATAATTGACTATTCCTGGTACTCCACAACAAAATGGGGTAGCTGAAAGAAGGAATAGAACTCTATTGGAAATGGTTAGGTCTATGATGGCGCAAGTAAATTTACCTATCTCCTATTGGGGAGATGAGTTATTGACTGCTGTCTATATACTTAACCAAGTGCCCTCAAAATCGGTCACTTCCACCCCTTATGAATTATGGACTGGTAGGAAACCAGACTTGTGTAGTCTATGTCCATGGGGATGTGCAGCTTATGTTCATGATTCTTCTCATAAATATGGCAAATTAGGTTCTAGAGGGACGAAATGTATCTTTATAAGATATTCTGAACACTCCAAAGGGTACGTGTTCATAGGTGAACAAGCTGATGGAAGTGTGACCGAAATGGAGTCACGAGATGTCACGTTCTTGGAGAACGATTTTCCTAGTAGAGGTGAGATTGATAAGAACTTCCAATTATATGAGATGGAAGATCCTGATAACACACCCACTGATGTTGTAAAGAGAAATGAAAATTTATCTTAATATGCAAGACCTAGTGGGAGTGTTGCATCGCCTAACGAATTGAATTCAAGAGAAATTCAATTATGTAAAAGTAATCATAAAAGTATGCCTCATCGTCGTTTTGAGATTGAAGGGGAAGCATTTATGATTGCTCAGAATGACGATGCCGAGCTTAAGACTGTACAAGAGGCTCTCCCATCCTCTGATAAGGAAGAGTGGAGAAAAGCTTTGGAAGATGAGATGGAGTCAATGAGGGTAAATCATGTCTGGGACTTGGTTGATTTACCATCCAATCGTAAGGCCATTGGAAATAAATGGGTCTTCAAGATTAAGCGAAGGGCGGATGGATCCATTGAAAAGTATAAGGCTCGCCTTGTGGTGGAAGGTTATACTTAATAAGAGGGTATAGATATGAGGAAACATTTTCACCAGTTGTAAGGTTTGCCTCAATACGCCTTATTCTAGCCATCGTTACACATTTGGACCTTGAATTACATCAGATAGATGTAAAGACGACATTTCTCAATGGAGACCTAGATGAGGAAATTTATATGAAAAACCGATAGGTTTCGTAACTAAAGGTCAAGAGCGTAAAGTTTGCAAACTCCATCGCTCAATATATGTCCTTAAGCAATCATCTAGACAATGGTATTTACGTTTTCATTGTGCCATAACCACTTTTAGTTTCACGATGATTGAGGAAGATTATTGTGTATATGTCAAGTGGTCCAAAGATAAATTTGTGATTTTATCACTTTATGTGGACGATATTCTATTGGCTGGAAATGACAAGGTTTTGGTTATCACCATAAAAGAGTGGTTGTCCTCTAATTTTGAAATGAAGGACATGGAGAAGCTGCTTATATATTAGGAGTTAAGATCGAAAAAGATCGATCAAGGAAACTCCTTACTTTATTACAAGAGAGTCTTATATTATGAAAATTCTTGAGCGTTTCAATATGTAGCATTGTAATCCCATTGATACCCCTGTCATGCAAGGTGAAGGCCTAAGTACTGAGATGTGTCTTAAGACTCCAGAAGAAATTAAAATAATGGAAACTGTTCCTTACGCTAGTGTGGTCGGAAGTTTAATGTATGCTATGATGTGTACTAGACCCAACATATGCTATGCCGTGGGATTGGTGAGCCGATATCAATCAAATTCTGGTCAAGCACACTGGAAAGCAGTGAAGAGGATCCTGAGATACTTTAAGGGCATTATGGACTATCAACTTTGTTACCAAGGGAATGATTTATGCCTATTGGGTTATTCAGATGCCGATGGGGTGGAGACTTGGATGAGCGTAAATTGACTTCTAGATTTGCGTTCTTGTTCAATGGAGGTGTGATTTATTGGAATAACAAGAAACAGATATGCATGGCCTTATCTACAATGGAGGCATAATTTATTGCATGTTCCGTCGCAGTGCAAAAAGCAGTATGGCTAAAACGTTTCTTGGAAAATTTAGCCACTGTCACTGAAGTTCCAAGACCGGTGACAGTTTATTACGATAGTCAAACAGCCATTGCCTATGTGAAAGATCCCAAGTATCATGGAAGGACGAAGCACATTGACATAAAGAATAACTTCATCAGAGATATTATAGCGTAGAAAGAAGTGATCCTGCAATACATTTCAACCAATAGAATGGTTTTTGATCCATTTACGAATGCTATTCCTAGAGACATATTCTTGACCCATATGATGTCATTAGGATTGCGTAGAATGTGATATCTATTATTGTAGAGGATCATTGGTTTATGTGTTTGTGGACAAATGTATTGTACTTGTTTATTGTACATGCGCATTACATGACTGACAAGGGAAGGTGAGTAAAATTATCCCTATTTACTCATCGTGTGAGCCCTTGAGATAATTTATAATTTATCTCAATTTTTTGTGCCCTATGTTACTTCTGACTATATTCTTGAAATGAAAGATCAATGTTGCTACTTTAGCATGTTATCGACGGTCATGAATAGGTATGGCCTTAAGGGACGTGTCTAGGAAAGTAGTTGTTCTGAAATTGAGAGACGTGAGTGCGAATGAAGACTATTGTTGTTTTCATCTATCACATGTATTTACTGGTCGACCAATTATATCACCCTCTGTGGTTGCGGATGTAATTGTAAATACATGGTGTTTTTTAGAATAGTCAGGTATAGCCTTTAAGGGATAGGTATACATGGACTGATGTAACAAAATATGTCTGGGGCACTGTGAGACATCGATTGTTTATTTCTTTTCGGGGTTGTAGCCATTATGTCATCCCTAATAGGTGCATAATTTGAGCTCCCAACTGCAAGTGTACTCACTGGTCACACGACTTATTTGCTAGTATGAATTGTTCTGTAAAGTTGATAAATGTTGAATGCCTTATATTCTTGATACAGCGATATCAAGCCCATCATGTTCGAGTGGAAGATGTTGTACTTTAGCTGGTACGTCCATGATGGGGTGCGATTGGACCGCACCATTTGGACTTGATATGCTACGATGAAGGGGTGTGATGGGGTCATATAAAAGGCCCTTGAAGACAATTGTCGATGGTTGTTGAACAAACGTACGTTCAAAGAGTTTTCTTCCTTTCTCTCCCCTTTCCATCAAGGCGTTCCATTTTCTTCTTTACAAGAACGATTTGCATTTACGTCGTGGAAATTGGGTGCTTTCCTCGTGATTGCATCTAGACTAACGTGAGGAAGTGTTGTTCGTGTTTTCATCGGTAGTTTAACGTTTCCGGGGCTATTTGCTGTTTGCGCATCAGAATCCGGTAAGTCATCTTCCACCGACTTGAATTCCAACAATACGTTTATATATCCAAAAGTCTAATTGAATTCCAACAATACGTTTATATATCCAAAAGTCTAACCAATTGCCGCAGACTTGGGAAAGAAATCTGTGATCTACTCGTCTCGGTTATTCTATAATATAAAGGAGACGATTACCATAGTACACCTTTTAATAAAACATAAGGAGGTTGTTTGATGAAAGCGAATCTTATGGTAAGTGGAACATCAACACCATTCTCATGTATCAAACTAAGAATCTCTCTCTCTCTCTCTCATCCATCGTGCATATTCCATTATTTCCATTTTGCGTGAAACAAACGAAAAAAAAAAATTCACCAATTATTGCAAATTAGGAATCCCATCAATCGAACATATTCCTTTACTTCTTATGGGCAAAAGCCACCAAAAATCATAAGTTTTTTTTTTTCGACACAAAAAAATTCCAAATTTGTACTTATATAAACATTTACCTTCCGTCAAAATTTTATCAGTAAGAATTGTTAAAAATCTATTTACATAAATGCCAAAAAAGCAAATAATGTTGACACGACATACATTGAAATAAACATGACGTTGTCTTGGCTTAAAATTCATTTAGCAGAACTTTGACTTTGATAGAGAGTAAAATACATGTTTGAGATTTTTTATGTCACTCGAAAAAGTTACGAGTCACAGAAGACATAATTTAGAATTTTATGTCACCAAAAAAATTCATGGTAAATGTGTCATAGTATTCATATTTTAGGGGATTTTGTGACTTTTTCCCTTTTTAAAAGAGTTTTTTTTTTTTTTTTTTTTGTAAGGTAAGATATGTATTGACTTTTAACCAAAAAGCTATACAGCAGGGGTCTCGGCACTAAAAACTTGCACTCATGATGACAAACATGCTATAATGAGTGGAAGGGTGTTGATAAAATCTTTTTCTAAAAAAAGAGTTAAGGGGAAACTATAAATTAGTACACTTGTAATAAATTTAGTCAAAATTAATTTTTTTATCACAAAAATTCTAAATACTTATGATAAATTTACTTCTATTAGTTTCTATCAAATTTTACTATCAAATTCTTATTTTAATGACACGTTGAAATTGGCGGGTGTACTATTTTGGGGTTTTTAAACTTGTTTTGTAAATTTTTTTGGTATAAATCCAATTTAAAGGAAACTAATGAAGGGTAAATTTATCTGAAATGTACCAATTTAAGGTTTTTGGTAGTAAAAAAATTTACTTTAGTGTAGATTTATCATAGGTGTACTAATTCGGGTTTTGGTTGTCAAAAAATAAGTTTGTGATAAATTTATCTCATATATGTCGGTTGAGAGTTTTTCGTGGTATTAATCATTTTTTTTTAACTTGTAATTTTGACTTTCTTTCCAAGATTTAAAATAAAAAATATTTATTCAGATTAAAATTTTAAGAAAGTGGAAAGTTAACCAAAAAGGCTTGAATAAGGGCGTGACTTCACATAATATGAGATATTAAATGTACGGGAAGAACATTTTTCATATTTGTAGAGTTTGTTTATGAGAACATAATATGTTTATCTTATGATATTTCGCTGGTTAAAAAAGTTTAGAATGTTTTCGACCAAAAAAGAAAGAGTTTAAAATGCTAGATGCTCCAGTTGAATTAACAATTAAGCATGACTACAACAATCCACATGATCTGCCAGCGGCAATTTTAACACTTCCTTTCAACTTTCAAGTCTACAATTAATAAATTCATATGAAGATGATTTGCTTAACTAGAATTATGCAAGCCATTATTAGTTACTATCTCATTCTAGTTTTAGTCTTATAGTAAGTGGAACTTCAACACCATGTCGATGCACGAAACCAAGATAACTCTCTCTCTCTCTCTCTCTCTGTGGTAAAATTGTCAATGCGGTTCGTGGTGCCATTAAGACGCTGTCTCCTCTGTACCTCATTTCAGAAAACATTTCAGAAAAGCTGAAGAGAACGGGAAACGGAAGGTAGAACACAGAGCCAGCTGTCAACCATCCTCAACCTCAAAGGTCTCGAGGTAAGGCCTTCATTTCAAGCTTTCTGGGTATAGTTTTTGCTGTGTGCACGTTGCTTGTGTCTTTATGATCTTTGCTCTTTCTCGGCTCTGCGATCTTCTCATGATCATCAAGTCTTTGTATAAAGGTCTCATTTTTACTTCCTTTCACGTTTACTTTCGGCTTTTTCTTGGTGTTTTAGATTCTGTTTTCCAAGTGAAAGAATATTTCAGGCTCTAACTCGTTCCTCACGTTAAATTTGTGGGGATCTTTGTTTGTCTTATCATTTTTGCTGTTCTTGACGTTCTGCACTTGAACATTGCCACTCTTACTTTCCTGTTCTTGACGTTCTGCACTCATTTACTTTTGACTTTTTCTTGGTGTTTTAGATTCTGTTTTCCAATTGAAAGAATGTTTCAGGCTCTAACTCGTTTCTCACGTTAAATTTGTGAGGATCTTTGCTTGTTCTTCTTCTCATTTTTGCTGTTCTTGACGTTCTGCAACTCATTTACGTTAAATTTTTGACTTTTTCTTGGTGTTTTGATTCTGTTTTCCAATTGAAAGAAAGGCTCTAACTCGTTTCTCATTTTATCTTTGCTTGTCTTCTCATTTTTGCTGTTTACTTCTGCGCTTGACATTTTTTTTTCTGTTTACTTTCGACTTTTTCTTGGTGTTTTAAATTCTGTTTTCCAAGTGAAAGAATGTTTCAGGCTCAAACTTGTTCCTCACATAAAATTTGTGTGGATCTTTGTTTGTCTTCTTATTTTTGCTGTTCTTGACGTTCTGCACTTGAACCTTGCCGCTAAGGCCTCATTTTTACTTCATTTTGTGTTTATTTTCGACTTTTTCTTGGTGTTTTAGATTCTGTTTTCCAACTGAAAGAATGTTTCAGGCTGAAACTCGTTCCTCACGTTAAATTTGTGTGGATCTTTGTTTGTCTTCTCATTTTTGTTATTCTCGATGTTCTGCACTTGAACATTGCCGCTCTTACTTTGCTGTTCTTGACTTTTGGCACTCGAACATTGCTCCTAAGGTCTCATTTTTACTTCCTTTTGCGTTTACTTTCTAACTTTTCTTGGTGTTTTAGATTCTGTTTTCCAATTGAAAGAATGTTTGAGGCTCAAACTCATTCCAATTTTTCAGAACAATTCATTTTTCCATATTTATAACTGAATTATTTATGAAATATGTTATAATGAGTTCATCATCACGATTAGTTGTTGCTCCACGAGTTAACGTTAGATGCAAAACATGGCATGGCTTCTGCGTTGCACACCTATTGTGATGGAAATGTGGGCCTTTGGCTGTCCCATCCATCAGAGCATCCTCTTCGATGCTTGGTTGGAATAGACAGTAGGGCTCGTGTTCCATGAACCTCATCTCATTCCACGAGTGCATACTTGTTCTCTCGGATGTGGAACTCTATTCATGGGTATGGGGTCATTGGCCCTTCTTCCCAAATCATTAAGAAAAGTTATCTTAACATCTATATGAATAAGTCTTTGCAGCAACAACCCACAATAAAATATCCAAATTTTAATTTTGATATTTACTCCATAGTAGGTCACTATCCTGCCATCAAAAGTTGATAGTGAAGACTTGGTTGTTTGAAATGGTTCATGTTGTTGTTGAGGCAACCCCAAATGATGTTCTTGGAGCCCTTCAAGTCAGGAGATCCATCAGGGGAGAGAAGACCAACTATACCCCGCACTGTATAATCTAATATGTAAAGAGCATGTTATGAAGTGTTACTATTGTATAAATCAAAACTCATATAGAATTAAATAATTGTTATATGATCAATAAATTGAGTTGGGTCAATGCAATCAACCCGACTTGGCTCGAATCAAACATAGCTGTCACAATTTGTCATGCGATTAAGAGGCTTCAATATGAGAAAAGATGTCTTTAGTTGCCAATCTGGATGGTGGTCTAAACACCGGTTCCAATTTTATGGAACCGAGAATTAGAGCACCCCTCCCTTCACACCCCCCTGGGCCCCCCTAAGAACCACCTAGAAGTGGCTGATTCAGTCCGATTAGGGCAGTCTTTGTTGCTCATCCCTAGCTATGAACCCAATCTAGAAAGAATGATATATAATTTACAAAATTATTAGTGAAGTTTGAAACTTCATGAACCAAAAATTTCGAAATGGTTGGACTTGTGAAGGGATTTAAATATAAATTTTATAAGATACACGTACCTTATTTATCTCAACAACGAAGCCAAAGAAAAAATAAAAGGGATTATTTGAATATTCTAACAATTAAGTATGGGTGATCTCTGTTCAATTTCATTATTAGAACTTTTTTTTTCTTTGCTAACGTGGTCTCCAAAGAATATATATATGGTTCAAATCGGTCATTGCATGAAAGAGTAAATGTAAATACTGGACTAGTCTTGGTGACATTGTATTATTTGAATATTCTAACAATTAAGGCTGATTTATAAAAAATAATCTGAAAAATTATTGAGTATGTTAAATTATTTACAAAATTCACTTCTCCTGATTTACTATGTAAGTACTATGAAAGTAGACTAGAGTTTGCAAAATAAATCAACCACACAGCTTATTGATCTAAACGTGCTGTTAGAAGATCATTTGCATCGTGAACCTTCAACATAATCCGCCGTAATAGTAGGTAATTCAAACTAGTGTCTCATCACCATCAATCATTAGACCCACAAGGGCAATCCTTACTTGATGTTAGTGACCTCTCGCCATCGTTGAGGCTCCGCGATGACCGATAGAGAGAAAAAAAGGGTAATTGTCGCTTGTTAATCACAATACCTTTAAGATTTAGGTAATAATTTTTTTAAAATAATCATGACAAATCACTACAAAAAGAAAAGAGTAAAAATCTCATTAATAGCAAAGGCACCTAGTTCATTTGGAATTGTCGAACTTGATGCTAGGATTTTCGAGTTGCACATCGGTTGATCGTGCCCTGAACTCAAAGACATTATCCTAAGAGTTTTTATCGATGGAGGACTCATCTCAACCTATATTTTGGTTTCCCAAATTTTGTGCTTCTTCAACTCCATGCAATCTGGTGGCTGCTCCGGCCCTGGAAAGGAACGAGAAATAAGCTTGCCGCCAAGCGAACAATAAAAATTGTAAAGATAATGCATATCGAAATATAGCCTCTTAGCATATTTTTTGTAGTTTAATATCAACGGAAAACTTCCTTCATTCCCATTCTGCTTTCTCAGTCTGATACGACAATCAGGACCAAACAAGATAGGTAATTTCATTAGGACAAAAATGAAACACGCAGGCACAAATATCAGAAAAAGGCAAAACTTACATGACAGGCGAAGTAATGGGTTTGAGATTATCAGCCACCTGTCGATGCTTCAAGATATCCAAGAAGCACATAAGCACGGAAAGACAACAAATTGAAGTGAACACTTACTTCATCTGGCAAATCATCGTCAATGAACTCCCACCGTTCCTTCTGAAGGTTTAAAGTTTCTCTGTCCTCGTCATCGTACAAGACCTACAGTCCCAATCAAGCCACATATATTTACCACAATATCAAAGAACATGCAGTTGCAAGATCTCAGAGTTAAGGATAAGAGGTAGTAGCACATAGAGCAAGAGACGCTTGCTCAAACAATGACAAAATTCTGAAGAGTTAGCTATGAGATGGGACTCGAGGATAAAAAAAGAACTGACCTGCATAATGCAGATACATCCAAGAAGCTAACTGAGCTAATCAAAACAAATGGTAGGTCACAGTTGCAAAAGCTTCTGAAGACTATGATAGTCAGCTAATCTCATGCTTTTATGTTATATGGTCGTAAGATTGAATTCGGCCATCATAGAACCTCTAAAACAACCAATTAGGAATAGGAAGAAAATCACATAAACAACCCTCACTGCAGTAGACCATGTTATAGATGAAGCCAAATATTTGTTTTTAGGGGTTTTTTTGTATTTTCTATCAGATTTGCTTTTAGGTTAAAAGTAATACTTTTATATTAGCGATGGGAAGACCCTAGCTGTTAAGACACTAAAAAAGGAAATAGAGAGGCAAGAAAAAAGTGAGTTTTTCTTTTTTGGGGTTCTCAATCTCTTTGTGCCCTGATCTTGAGATAAGATCATCGTTGTATTCCAACTTTTTTCAAAGTCTAGTGGATTCGCAGAGTGTCTCTGTGCGGAGATGTAGCCCAGGTTTGGGTGAACTTCAATAATAAATTTTCTGGCGTGTTTATCTGATTCTGTTATTTTATTATTATATTATGTTTGGTGAATTGCTTGTGAGCGTTATTTTTGGAATCGATGTGCGATTTCATAACAATTGGTATTAGAGCTTGGGTTGGCTAATCGAGAACATTGAGGGTTTTCGGTGACGTTTGATTGAAAGCAAACATGATGGCAGAAGATAAAATCAGAATCAATAAGTTCAATGGAGAGGATTTCGGATGGTGGAAACTACAAATAGAGGATTATCTTTGTCAAAAAGATCTCTATGCACTACTTGAGGGTTGGAAACCTGAGATGGCGGAAGTGGATCCGACAGCAGAAGCTGGATGAAAAATTCTTGAACGAAAGGCATTAGGTGCGATTCATCTAGGGTTGACAAAAAAGACAGGGTACCACATCGTAAAAGCAAAAATTGCAAAAGAAGCCATTGATATTCTAACGAATATTTATGAAAAGCTGTCCACATCAAATTAGGTATTTTTGCTAAAGAAACAGGTTAATATGAAGTTATCTGATAGAGGTTCTGTGGCAGATCATATTAATAGTTTCACACAAGTCACGAGGTTAATTGGAATCCGCGGGCTTAAATTTAGATATGAAGCTTCAAGCTTTATTATTTTTGTGTTCTCTTCCAGAAAGCTACAATATTGCAATGTAGGGAATTTCAAGCACCATGAGGGATGCTTTAACTCTTGATGATGTTGTGAGTAGTATCATGGATGAAGAGATGCGAAGCAAAGTCTCATGTGGAGATAATTTTTCTGCATTTACATCTTCAACGACACTCGCAGTGGAGAACCGTGGAAGAAGTAAAAGTAGAGGAAAATTTAGCGGGTGTGGCAAATCACAATCAAGGGGTGGGAGACAGGTTGCTAAAGACGAGTGTTGGTTTTGTCATAAAACCGGACACCGGAGGTTTCAGTGTGAAGCCTACAAAAAGAAGCAGCAAGATGAGAAACAAGGAGCTAATGTGGTTAGCGATGAATCTTTGTTAGATAACTTGTGTCTGTTTGCAGGGTTTGACTTGACAACAGATAAATGGTTTATTGATTCTGGTGCTTCTTTTCATTGCACCTCGCAAAGTGACATATTTGATGATTATGCCAATGGAGATTTCAGACAAGTGGTTGTGGGAAACGGCCACATGTGTCCCATTGTTGGGAAAGGAACTGTGATTGTGAACATCTCAAGTGGAGGACGTCTAGTTTTGTGTGAAACTAAGCATATTCTGGAATTAAAGAAAAATCTAATTTCAACCAGTAAACTTGACCAAGAAGGTTTGGTAATAACCTTTGGCTGTGGAGAGTGGAAGATAACCTCAAGGGTAAGAGTAGTAGTAAAGGGAAAGCGTACGGGTACACTTTACCTTTTCCAAAGAGACAATATTAGTGATATGATTGCAACTACAATGGCTACAGGTAATTTATCTACTCTTTGGCATTATTGTTTGGGACATCTTGGTGAAAAATGTGTACAGCAGTTACACTCGAGGAAATTACTTCCGGGTTTACAAAAAGTTGAGTTAGATTTTTGTGAGAGTTGCATTTATGGAAAACATAATGCAGTTAGTTTTCAATTGAATGGACGACAAAATAAAGGTCAGAAGCTAGAGTTGGTTCATACTAATGTATGGGGACTTGCTTAGGAACTCTCTTATGGCGGTAAGAGATATTTTGTCACATTCATTGATGATGCGACAAGGAAGACTTGGATCTATGCTCTTAGAGAAAAATCAGAAGTATTCGAGATGTTTAGAATGTGGAAGACCATGGTAGAAAAAGAGACAGGTTATCATATTAAAGCTTTGAAATATGATAATGGTGGTGAATACACGAGTAAGGAATTTGCAGAATATTTGAGTCGAGAGGGCATACAAGGGTTAAAGACTGTTTTTAGAACTCCTCAAGAGAACGATGTAGCTGAAAAAATGAACATGACTATTCTAGAATGTGCGAGATGCATGAGGCTACACATGGGTCTCCCGCTACACTTATGGGCTGCCACAGTTGATGTAGCTGTTTATCTTATCAACATAAGTCCATCTAGTGCGTTGGATGGAGAAATACCATAAGAACGGTGGTAAGGTAAAAATATTAATTATTCACATCTAAAAGTGTTTGGTTGTATTGCATATGCTTTGATTGACAGGGAGGATAGAAAAAAACTTGATGCTAAGTCCCAAAAGTGCGTCTTTATCGGATATGGTGGCGACGAGTATGGTTATAGGCTTTGGGATTATGAGAATAACAAAGTCATCTGCAGTCGCAATGTGGTATTCCATGAAGAAAAGATGTACAAGGATCGTCAAACAGAGCATGAGAAGGTAGTAGAACCATAATATGTTGAAATAGACACAATGCTTGTGAAGATGTTTCCAGTAAATCAAAGTGCACTTGAAAGAGAGGTTCAAGATGAGCCTATTATCAGTGAAGAGGTAGTTCAAGAGGAACGCAATGATTCGGAGCAAACTAACGACCCTGAAGTACCTGTTTTGAGAAGGTCTACACGTGTGAGAAAGCCAAAAATAATTTTTGATCCATCAACTAATACTATTATGAGCCATGTCTTATATATAGATTCAGGAGAACCAGAGACTTACGATGAGGCAAAGGTAGACACGTCTCACTTGCAGTGGGAGTGTGCTATGAAAGACGAGATGAGCTCATTACTTTAGAACAAAACTTGGGAGTTAACCAAGTTGTCCACCGGTAAAAAAGCTTTATTAAAAAAATGAGTGTATAGAATTAAGAATGAAGCAAATGGTAGCATTAGATACAAGGTGAGACTTGTAGTCAAGGGCTTTTCTCAAAAAGAAGGGATCAACTACTTGGAGATATTTTCACCTGTAGTGAAAATGACATGAATTAGACTTATGTAGAGTATAGTTGCAGTGGAGGATTTTCATCTTAAGTAGTTAGATGTAAAAACAATATTTTTACACGGTGACTTAGATGAAGAATTATACATGGCATAACCTAAAGGTTTTGAAGTCAAAGGTAAGGAGCACATGGTATGTCGCTTGAAGAAAAGCTTGTATGGCTTGAAACGAGCTCTGCGGCAATGGTACCTAAAATTTGATGGTTTTATGCAAGAAAAATGATTTGCACACCGTGAGTCTGATCACTGTGTTGATTTTCGCAAATATGATGATGGTAACATTGTGTTCTCTCTTTATATGTGGATGACATGCTAGTGGCTAGTTTCAATATGAAGAGAATCATAGGAGTGAAGAAGATGTTATCATCACAGTTTGCTATGAAAGACTTGGGAGAGGCCAATAATATTTTAGGCATGAAAATCATCAAGGACAAGAAAAATAAGAAATTATGGTTGTCACAAGAAGACTATGTGAACAAGGTGTTAACGAGATTTAACATGGACAAGGCAAAATCGGTTGCAACTCCTCTAGCGAGTCACTTCAAACTTTTCAAGGATATGTGTCCAAGCACTTGGGCTTTGAAAGATGAGATGGCAGTAGTTCCATATGCATCAGCAGCAGGGAGTTTGATGTATGCTATGGTGAGCATGAGACCAGACATTGCACAAGCAGTGGGAGTTGTGAGTCGATATATGCAGAACCCAGGCAAAGAGCATTAGAATGCAGTGAAATGGATATTGAGATATCTAGCAGGTACTTCCAATTACTCACTTTATTATGGTGGTACATTTCTAGAATTGCAGGGTTATGTAGATGCAGATTATTCGGGTGATCGAGATAGTGTTAAGAGTATCACTGGATATGTCTTTACAGTTGCAGGTACAGCAGTGGGTTGGGTGTCTCAACTACAAAAAGTAGTGGCTTTATCGACGACAAAGGCAGAATACGTGGCGATCACAGAAGCCTCCAAGGAAATCATGTGGTTACAAGATTATATGGAGGAGTTACATCGAAAATAGCTAGTCAGTACACTTTGGAGTGATAGTCAAAGTGCAGTGCACTTAGCAAAGAATGTAGCTTATTACTCAAGGACTAGACATATCAAGAAACGTTATCACCTTATTAGGTCATCATTGAAAGATAATGAGTTAAAGCTACAGAAGATTGATGGCTCAAAGAATCCAGTTGACATGTTGACCAAGGTAGTAGACAGAGAGAAGCATACTTTCTGTACTACTACCATTGGTATTACTCCATGTTGATTGATGAGGAGTATCACAGAGGCACAAGTTTTTCAACTAATATTTTTTGAAGAAGATGGACGCAAAGTTGCTTTGTGCTTAGGTATATTTGTCTTCAAGTAGGAGATTGTTATACATGAAGCCAAATATTTGTTTTTAGGGGCTTTTTTTGTCTTTTTTATTTTATCAAATTTGCTTTTAGGTTAAAAGTAATACCTTTATATTAGTGATAGGAAGATCCTAGCCGTCAAGATGCTAAAAAAGAAAATAGAGAGGCAAGAAAAAGAGAGAAGAAAAAAGTGAGTTTTTTTCTTAATGGGGGTTCTCAATTTCTTTGTGCCCTTATCATCGTCGTATTCCAACCTTTTTCAAAGGCTAGTGGATTCGCAAAGTCCCTCTATGCGGAGACGTAGCCTAGGTTTGGGTGAACTTCAATAACAAATTTTCTGCCGTGTTCATCTGAATCTGTTATTTTATTATTATATTATGTCTGGTGAATTGCTTGCGAGCGTTATTTTTTGGAATCGACGTGCAATTTCGTAACAGACCATCACTGAAGTAACAGCAGCAGCTGGCCATCATTGAAGGAACATTAGTAGCAAGTGCAAGAAGGAGATGAGAATTGAAAAATGACATGGTCAACTGTGACAGAAACAAAGCATCCTAAGTGAGGCTCACATCTCATCCAGTGGCCACCAGACCTTTACTCTATGACCAATTAATCCATCGTCAAGCACCCTAGACGCCCAAAAATTGTTTCAGAAAATACATGACTTCATGAAGAAAATGAAAGGCGCAAAGGCTATGCCACCCGGCAATTAGGAAAAAGTAAGAAATTTAGCAGAGCTTGGGTTGATGCATCGGTCTTATAACAATGATAATGTTAGTAATAAAAATTGAAGAAGGCATACTTAATAATATATCGACAAAGAATGTGATAGATTTAGAATATCAGATTCAATCAATGTACGAAAAGTATACTGCAACAGTTACAATCATAACCTTGAGGTGCCTTTACTAGTTTTGTTTGCTCCTTTGGTTGGCAGCTTCATTTTTTTTGTCTCCTAGATCAATGGGAAGCAGAGCTGCCTCACCTCGCATAGACTCCGTATTTGACTACATTGTAGTTCTTCTGTTTATTCTAGAAATTGTAGGCGTTGCTGAAAGATCAGCTCTACTTCAGGAGATCCTTCTTTGGTGGGGTTCTTTAGTAGTTAGACCCTTTTTGTACAGCGAAGAAAGATCATATCCTTCCTCGGTTCTCATGAGTGAATTGGGTTTTGGTTCCCTTTTCCTGGGAAATATTGAATCCCTGGAGTGTAGGATATTAGCAATCCTGTGTTTAGGAGAACCATTAGGTCTTAGCTTTGCTGCAAAATTTGATATCATTTTCTCTCCCAATTTCCAACTAGAATGGTGCTGCTTTCTGCAAGATGGTATATTCCTTATTAGAGAATGAACAAATCAAAGCCAAGTTAAAACAGCAAAAACATATACAAAAAGACAGTAACCTCATTCTCTTGTTGGATTATAATGTCTCAGTTATGCTGTTTTCTGTTTTGTTTTTTTTGTTTTCTGTTTTTTACTCTGTTTTCCTCTGTTTTTTTATTAAAAAACAGCCAAGTGCATTTAGTGTTTTTGCTATTTTCTAGGAAGTGAATTAGCACGTTTAGGTGCAGTTATATGTTGCACGTGTGTGTGGTTTGTAAGAAATTATTGTTCTTGTTTAAGTTGTCCTGTACTTAACAGTTTCCTTAGAAAACTGACGTACGGAAGTTTGTGCTCTGTTTTCTCTGTGCTTCTCTTCCTCATTCAAAAAAATATAGCTTATGGTTTTCTGTTTCTAGTTTACTGTTTTGATCAGTAACAACAGTAGTATCAAAGCATGTATGATCTTGAGGGACTGTGAAGTGAAGCAAGTATCGAAGTGTAAAGAAGTTAAAGGGTGATGGAGACAGGGTCGAGTGGTTTCTCTGCGATGGCTTCTCCAGTATTTGCTGAAGAGAATTATCAAGCATGGGCTGTTAAGATGACAGCATTTTTGGAGGGTCATGATCTGTGGGAAGCTGTGGAGGATGATTATGAAGTTGCTCTACTTCTAGATAATCCGACCATGAATCAAATCAAACTTCATAAAGAGAGAACCACAAGAAAAGCCAAGGAAAAATCTTGCCTGTATGCTGCTGTCTCGCCTACCATCTTTAACAAAATTATGAAGTGTGACTCTGCAAAGGCCATATGGGACTTCTTGAAGGAAGAATATGAAGGAGATGAGAAGATAAGATGTATGAAGGTGCTGAATCTCTTGAGAGAATTTGAGAGACATCAGATGAAAGACTCTGAGTCAGTGAAGGAATACTCTGATAGGCAAGTGGGGATAGCTGATAAAATCAGAGTTTTAGGGACTGACTTGAAGGATGAAAGGCTTATTTAGAAGATCATGCTGTCTCTTCCAGAGAAGTTCGAAGCCACCATAGCGTCTCTGGAAAATACAAGAGACTTACTTGATATAAAGCTTGCGGAATTGTTAAATGCTCTGCAGGCACAGGAGCACAGAAGACTGATGAGAAGAGAAGAGTTTGTAGATGGTGCACTACAAGCTAGAGTGAAATAAAATGATGGAGGCAAAGGGAAGAAATGGATTATGTCTAGAGAAAATGTTGGTGACTCCAAGTTTGTAGCAAAAGAAGGAAATTCTGGTGGGTTTAGCAAATAGAAGAAGAACAAAAAGCCTTGTCAATACTGTGGTGGAACTAATCATCAGTTTTTTAGATGTTGGAGAAAGCCTGATGCTAGGTGTAGAAGATGTCACAAGTTGGGTCACATGGAAGCCATCTGCAAAGAGAAAAATTACCAGCAAGCAGGAGAAGCTTAGGTAGCAGTGAATGAAATTGAGGAAGAGCACTTGTTTGTAACTTCTTTTTCTGAATCTTCTGTTGGGAATGATGCATGACTGGTGGATAGTGGCTGTACCAATCATATGACTGGCAATTCGAAGCTGTTTAGGATTCTAGATAGGTCAGTCAGGTCCAGAGTCAGAATTGGCAATGGATAGTATATCGAAGTGCAATGGAAGGGTACAATGGCTATTAAAGGTAATCAAGAGGTGAAGCTGATCAGTGATGTTCTTTTTATGCCAAATATTGATCATAATCTGTTAAGTGTTGGTCAATTAGTTGAGAAGGGCTATAAAGTGAAGTTCGAAGGGAAGAAATGTCTTATTAATAATCCAGATAGCAAAGAAGTGCTAAGAATCCCAATGAGGGACAAGAGTTTCATGTTCAAGCCACAAGAGATGCAACAAATGGCTTTAAAGTGCAAAAAAGAAAATGCAGAGTTATGGCATAAAAGACTTGGGCATGTTCACAGAAAGAATATGTCATTTATGCAGAGAAATAGCTTGGCAGATGACTTGCCAAGTTTGGAGGAGGAATTTCCACAGTGCAGAACTTGTCTTCTTGGCAAGCAAGTCAGATTTCCTTTCAAAGGAGGAGGCTGGAGAGCATGTGAGAAGCTGCAATTAGTCCACACAGATTTATGTGGACCTATGTCTGAGTCTTCTTCTAATGGTAGCAGGTATTTCATTACCTTCACTGATGATATGATTAGGATGAGTTGGATTTATTTTCTACAAGCCAAGTCTGAAGTTGCTGATGTGTTTGTGAAGTTTAAAGCCTTAGTTGAGAATTAGAGTGGGAAGAAAATTAAAATGCTTAGGTCTGATAATGGTTCTGAGTATACTGCTCACAAGTTTAAGTTGAATTGTGAGCAAGCAGGAATTGTGCGCAGTTCTTTGCTCCCTATTCACCTGAACAGAATGGGGTCGGTGAGAGGAAAACATAAGTATTATGGAGATGGCCGAGATGTATGATGCGGAGAAGATGTTGCCTAAGAAGTTCTGGGCTGAAGCAGCTAATCTGCGGTGTTCTGTTGAAGCATTGCCCACAAAGGCCTTAGAGATCAACACATTTTGAAGTCTGGTATGATGTTAAACCTTATGTGAAAAATTTGAAGGTTTTGGGTGTTTGTGTTACACTCATGTTCCTGAGGTCAAGAGGGACAAGCTGGATAAGAAAGCAGAGCTTGGAATCTTCATCGGGTACATTCTCCA
Organism: Eucalyptus grandis; assembly: GCF_016545825.1. Taxonomy (NCBI): domain Eukaryota; kingdom Viridiplantae; phylum Streptophyta; class Magnoliopsida; order Myrtales; family Myrtaceae; genus Eucalyptus; species Eucalyptus grandis. The sequence goes on from NC_052618.1 coordinate 3,337,938, forward strand.
ATCAAAGGCTTACAGAATTTTTCACCCTATGACAGGGAAGGTGACTGTAAGCAGAGATGTTTTTCTAGAGGAAGATGAGAGGAATTGGATGGAAGAAAAGAGTGCAGAACAGCAACAGTTCGAAAAACAACCTACAACAAATGTAGAGGTTGATGAAGTTATAGATGGATTGGAAGACAGTGTGGATGCTTTACCAATGAGAGGCACAAGGTCACTTGTTGAAATCTATGAAAGAAGCAATGTGGCAATGCTCGAATCATCTAACTTTGTGGAAGCTAAGGAGGATCGGAGGTGGATTGCAGCAATGCAGGAAGAGATTTCAATGATCCAGAAAAACCACACATGGGAGCTTGTTGACAGACCATCTGATAAGAATGTGATTGGGGTTAAGTGGGTGTTTAGAACAAAACTTAATCCTGATGGTTCTATTAATAAACACAAAGCTAGACTGGTGGTGAAAGGCTATGCACAAATATGGGGAGTAAACTATTCTGAAACATTTGCTCCTGTTGCACGACTTGATACAATAAGGCTACTGTTAGCTATTGCAGCAGAGAAGGGATGGCCTATATTTCAGTTAGATGTCAAGTCTGCATTTTTGAATGGAGAGCTTGAGGAGGAGATTTTTGTTGAACAACCTGAAGGCTTCATTATCAAAGGGCAAGAAGAGAGTGTATACGGGTTGAAGAAAGCTCTATATGGGCTAAAGTAGGCTCCAAGAGCTTGGTATGGGAAGATAGATCGATATTTTTGGCTTTGTAAAAAGCTTAAGTGAGTTCACTCTTTATGTCAAGAAGGTGAATCACAGTGTTGTAATTCTGTCACTTTATGTAGATGATCTACTAGTGACGGGGAATGATATGGAATTGATAGAGAAGGTGAAGCAAGATCTATTTGCAGTTTTTGAGATGTCAGACTTGGGAAAGATGGCTTATTTTTTGGGTCTGGAAGTCAAACAGGCTTCATATGAGATCTTCATCTGTCAGAAAAAAAATACATGAAGGAAATTCTAAAGAAGTTTCAGATGGAAGATTGTCGAAGTGTACGCACTCCTATGGCTGCTAAAGAGAAGCTGCAGAAGAATGATGGAACAGATGCAGTAGATGCTTCTATGTATAGAAGTCTAATTGGGTGTCTCATGTATCTTACATCAACCGGACCAGATATTCTATTTGCTGTGAGTGTTTTATCCAGGTTTATGAGTAGTCCTAGTTAGTTATATTTGGTTGCAGTAAAAAGGGTCTTGAGATATCTCAAAGGAACATTGTTCTTTGGTGTGAAGTTTAAGAAATGTCATAAATTTAATTTGCAGGGATTTTTTGATAATGACTGGGCTGGTTCAGTAGATGACATGAAGAGTACGTCTGGATATTGTTTCAATTTTGGTTCTGCTTGTTTCTCCTGGTGTTCTAAAAAGCAAGAGATTGTAGCTCGTCTACCGCAAAGGCTGAGTTTATAGCAGCTCTTTGCAGCTGCAAATCAAGCTTTGTGAAGAAGATAATGAAGGATTTGTGGTTGAATTCCAGTAATTGCATTGAAGTTAATGTGGATAATCAGGCTACTTTAGCAATATCTCAGAATCCAGTTTTCCATGGCAAAACCAAGCATTTTAAAGTCAAATTTTTCTTTCTGCGTGAGGTACAACAAAGTGGCGAAGTTAAGTTGGTCTATTGCAGATCTGAAGATCAGCTTGCAAATATGTTCACAAAACCACTTCAAGCTAGAAGATTTCAAGTATTAAGAAAGAAAATCGGAGTATGCAGCAGCAACTGATCCAAGGAGGAGTTTATTGGATTATAATGTCTCAGTTATGCTATTTTCTGTTTTGTTTTTGTTTTTTTTTTAACTCTGTTTTCCTCTGTTTTTTTTATTAAAAAACAGCCAAGTGCATTTAGTGTTTTTTGTTATTTTCTAGGAAGTGAATTAGCACATTTAGGTGCAGTTATATGTTGCACGTGTGTGTGGTTTGTAAGAAATTATTGTTCTTGTTTAAGTTGTCCTGTACTTGACAGTTTCCTTAGAAAACTGACGTACGCAAGTTTGTTCTCTATTTTCTCTGTGCTTCTCTTCCTCATTCAAAAAATATAGCTTCTGGTTTTCTGTTTCTAGTTTACTGTTTTGATCAGTAACAACATCTCCTCCAGCACATTAGCCAGGAGACGGATAAGAAGATCTGAGCTGATATCTTCACTTTCAGCAAGGATGTTGGCCATTATTTGTTCCATGGCCCAGTATTCATCAGCAGATGGATTTGACCTTAATAAAAAAAAGCACCCATCAAAATATAAGAGAGCATCAAAAGGCAAAACACTAAATTGTCAAAAGATAAAAAGATGCTGAGAACTATCATTTATTAAAGTCATAAGAGTGTTGTTGCAGTCTGTCGTAACAAAACTGTTAAGCCAAGTTATAATCCAACTCCCACAAAGCCATTTAGGTACCATTATTTTTCCCTGCCCCAGAATTAATGCCAAGAGCTTGCACAGATATCACTAAATCCCAATCTCTCTTGTAGGGGTAGCAGTGTAACACCTTACATAAAAGGTCCTTGCTACACCAAGCAGAGCATTGAGTTTAGCAGGAGATTCTTCAACAAAATTGAAAGGTTTAAAGTACCAAACCAAAACCAACATGAAATGGTCGAAAGATTCATCCAATCATGAAAGGCAAACTAACTTATAAATGAACACTGATCTTTAAGGAAACTCTCCCGTGATTAACTAACTACAAATACCATCCTTTTGAGTCGTGAGAAAGGTTATTAGACAGCAAGACAAGCGAAATTGTGATAATCCTGAAAACTAAAATGAAACTCAAAAGAGCAATTTCCGTTAACTACTGTTATTGGTCAAAGGCTAAGAAAGCCAACCTTTTCTTATGATATCTGGTAAACTATCATGTGAAAAGAAAAAGAAGGGAGCGTAAAATGTTACTGATAAAAATATTACCTAGTAAATATCCAAAAATGTCGGCACATATGAAGAATTTGTGCCTCACAATCAAGGTCAAGCATTAGCAGGCATGCCTTCACCCTTTCATAACACCGTGTCGACGGTTGAGATAGCTTGGAAAGAGCCTCCACGATCAGTTTAAAAATTTCCTGCCCAAGAATGGATACTGAAGAAACTGTGAAAGAACAAAATTTTATCTAGAGAGGAGTGAGTTCATCATATTAGAAAATCTCCAGACTTTTGTTTTATATACCTTCATTTGATCTTCATTGTGTGGTTGTACAGGCGATGCCATCCTCAGAATCTCACTGAGGCAAGATGCCACTGTAACATCCTCATTACAATGTTTGAACAGAGCTTCAGCTATGAGACCCTTCATGCCAGGAAGAAGGGCATCTTGGAGGAAGTCCAGTAGTTCTTGCTCAATATATGCAAGACATCATCAGCATTCTATGTAGGGGGAAAGTGTAGATGAAAGCAAAAGTCAGGTTGTATATCTAAATAAACAAAAGTAAAGAGTACAGAAATGTTTCTGCAAACGTAGAAAGAGAACACTCCTTTCAGATGCTCCAACAATTGGTGATGATTGTCCTTTAAGAGGTCAAACAAAGGGGGGCGGGAAAGGATAAAACTAGAGATTTGACTTCCTAGCTCATGGTAGCACAAGAAAATCATCCAGTGGATGAAGAAGTGGACAGCAAAGAACACCAAGTACAAGGAACAATGCTCAAACAATATCCATTTCACTCGCTCAAAGTAATATGCTGAAACCAAAGTTCTATAGTTTAGCAAGGAGTTTGAAAGCCGTCATATGAACTCACTCTCCTGTTCCAAATGAACTAGATGCCTTCGCGCATAACCACCAAATGGATAAGCAAATATAGACCAACTTAAACAACAAAGATGGCTGATGAGCAAACTGATGAGAAGCCCGAGACAGGAGATCAATCAACTCCCAAACAAACATCAACCATCCTCAAGCATTCAAATTTATCCCAATGAAACACAAAAAAGAAATCCCAATGCAAGTAAAGCTTTATGGCTCCGCAAATCATATATGCATGAATAGGTAAATCGAGGCAGCATACATCAAGAAGAGTGAGTTCATCAACAGGAGAGGTGGCATTGAGGAGGCCATTTCCAACCAATCTAAGCTGCACTGCCAAAGTCCTCTCGAATGAAGAAGATGACACCATTTTTTTCTCCTTTTACTTTGGGTGGCCACACACGCTATACGGCTCAAACAAACACGGAGAGTACTAGTATTCTCTTGCAGATTTGCAGAGAGTAATCAGAAACTCATCTACAAATTTATAGGGAAAACAAAACATGGCAATTCAGAGGAAGAAATGGAAACACGGTAAGTTTCCACCTATGCTATGAACTTGGTCTTATCCCTTGGGTTCTGATTTAGCTATCAATTTTGGTCTCTTGGTTGGACTCTGACTGTGTGCTCTTTGTTATCGTGACAAAAAATGAACATGATAGTTAGAAATGTTATCATCCTGGATCTCTGAGTATCTTTAGACTTTGAACTAAAGGTCAGAATAGTTTTTTGTTAAAAGGCTGTCCCTGATTTTTTAAACCTAATTGATAAAATAGAGTTCTCTCATTCTTTTTTGAGGCCTCCAGTAATACCCGTCTCTCTCACATGAAGAGCAGCTACAAGGATAAGGCAAAAAGCTACAAAATCCAGCAACAGAGACCCATGAAGTCAAAGAAAGACCAAAAATGGAAGCTCTCAGAGAAATACTTCAGAGAAAAGAAAGGGCACGATTGGGAACTTCTTGTTGGTGTGCAAATTAAATCTTGCTCATGATAGTCGTACCTGCTCACCCTCCCTCGTCCATTACGTGAACCTCTACCTGCTCTCTCCCTCTTTCACATTAACCTCCCTCACTTCGCTCACTCTTGCTCACCGTCACTCCTCTTCCTTGCTCTCGCTTGTTGTTGCCCCTGTCCCTCACTCTCTCTCCTCTCACATCGCCCTCAAATGATTCGTTGATTTTTTTTCCTACTCATAATTTTTGTTTGTCTTGTTGAATGATGTTGTTAGAGATGGATTTGGGGAGGCGAAGTGCAGGGGGAAGAGAGGTTTTTCTTTTGGGTCATTAGAGGGAAGAAAAAGATGGAAAAATTGCAGTCATAGAGTAAAGAAAAACAGATGATGGAAAAATTGGAAAAGTTTGTGAGAATTAGTGGCTAGGAGTAGTGGTCCAACTAGATTGGCCTTGCTCCAAATAGATTAAGAACTAAAAATCTGAACTTAGCCTTTGAAAACAGCCTCCATCAAAGGTAATATTGAAGTGGATTTCATGGGTTGCGTCTATATGAAATGCAATGGTAAAAAAAGAATATTATAGTCACGGTCCAATTAGAGATTGTTCTATAATTCATGGTGCCAACGAAACAGATTGTTTTGATCAACTTAGTTTTTCCACCATAACAAACAATGCAAAGTTTTAGGATAGTAGCATTGGGTACTTAATCTTGTTTCCAATGAATATGCTAAATTACTTAACGAAAAATAAGTGGGTATCTTAAGAAGTTATAAATGCAATCACCACATAGGAGTCCAACACATCAATTTGCTAATCAATTTTGCAAACCTTTTCCCCTTAAAATTGACTTTAATTAACAACTATTTATGAGTGAGAGAACTTATACAAGCTATATAATAAATGAAGATATTCTTTTAATAAAAATGATATATAGATAGTTTCCTAGTTTTTTTTTTCTATAATAAAAATGATTGTTGGGAGAGGAAAGGGCAAAAAAAAAAAAAAAAAAAGACAGGGAAAGCAAGAAAGAAATAAGTAAAAGGGTTTCTAAAGGTTTTCATAAAAAATTCAGAAAAATTATAAAAATCAGAACTCTTCAGTAAAAAACTAATAAATTAGCTTTTTCAGTGGTATGTTTCATAAAGAGCAAAGAAAAATACATAAAAAATTGAAATCCAATTGATTAAGCCTTTAGGGTTTTCCATACGATTTTTTTGGATGACTTTCTTTCTTTTTAGAGATGATGCATGATAATATTAAAAGATAATAAATAATAAAAATAATAATAAAATTTAAAAATTGAGAAAATTTATGAAAAATTGAGAAAATTCATAAAAAAAGAAATTTTTGAAAAAACATAAAAATTAGCTTTTTGAATAGTTTTCTCGTAAAGAGCAAAGAAAAATCCTTAAAATTTTGAAACCCTATTGAATACGCCATTAGGTCTTTACTATATGGTTTTTTTAGATGCTTTCTTTTCCCATTTAGAGACGATGGTAGTTAATATTAAAAAATATAAATAATATAAGAATAATTCAAATTTTGAAAATTTATAAAATCAGAAATATTTAGGAAAGAACTTAAAAATTCACATTTTGAGTGGCTTTATCATAGGAATTTTTGGATGCCTTTTTATTTATTTATTTATAGATGATACTAGGCAATATTAAAATATAAAAAGATATAAAAATTTTGAAAATTCATAAACATCAGAAATCTTTAGAAAAAAACTTTAAAAATGAGCTTTTTGAGTAGTTTTCTCCTAAAGAGTAATAAGAATTCCTTAAAAGAAATTAACGATATTAAAAATTAAACATTGAAAAATTAAAATTCAGAAAAGTCATTAAAAATTTCAGAAAACTCATAAAAATTAGAACTATTTAAAAAAATCGTAAAAATTAGCTTTTTGAGAAGTTTCTTCATAAGAATTAAGAAAGCATCCTTAAAGAAATTGAAGCCCAATTGAATAAACCTTTAGAGTTTTCTGATATGATTTTTTTGGATGCATTTTTCCTTTTAGAGACAATGTTAGGTAGTATTTAAAGATAATAAATAATTAAAAATTCTTTAAAAATTCTTTAAAAATCATAAATTTCATAAAAATTAGAAAATTTTAGAAAAAAAGCTTAAGAATGAGCTTTTGAGTAGTTTCTCTTAAAGAGTAAATAAAAAACCCTTAAAAAAATTGAAACCCAATTGAATAAGCCTTTAGACCTTTACCATAGGGTTTTTATTTTCATTTCTTTTTCTTTTTAGAGAGGATGTTAGGTAATATTGAAAAGTAATAAAAAAATTAAAGTTAAAAAATTCATGAAAGATTCAGAAATTCATAAAATTCAAAAATAATTAGAAAAAACATTAAAAAAAATAGTTTCTTGAGCATTTTTCTCTAAAAGAGTAAAGAAAAATCCTTTAAAAAATTTAAATACAATTGAATAAGCCTTTGGGTTTTACCATAGGATTTTTTTGGGTGCCTTTTTTTTTTAGAGATGATGCTAGAAAATTTTAAAAGATAACAAATAATAGAAAATTAATAAAAATTTAAAAGTTCAAAAAATTCATACAAATCGAAATATTTTAAAAAAACTTAAAAATTACCTTTTTGAGTAGTTTTCATTGAAAGAGTAAAGAAAAATCCTTACAAAATTGAAATCCAATTGACTAAGCCTTTTGGGCTTTGCCCTAGAATTTTTTGAATGCCTTTTTTTCTTTTCAAAGACGATGCTAGTAATATTAAAAGATAATAATTAATAGAAAAATAATAAAAAGTAAAAAATTCGGAAAATTCGTAAAAATTAAAAAAATTCCTTATAATTAGAAATCTTTAGAAAGTAGGGTGTGCAACCGGACCGGGTTTACCCGGTTCCCGGTTCGGCCCACCGGAAAACAGGTCGGGAACCGGTTCCGGTTAAAACCGGGCCGGGAACCGGTTCCCAAAACGCAGACCTGTTTAAACCGGTCCGGAACCGGTTGACCGGACCGGTTTGGGAACCGGTTGGAGAACCGGTTTTTATGCCTAAAGCGAAACCCTAATTTTATTTCTTCCTTTACCTGCAGAGGCGCAAACGCAGAGACTTCCAGCTCCTCTCCCGGTTCCCCTCGCGCTCGCACCACCGCCGCCAAGCTCCTCCTCCTCCCCCGCCCGCCGCCCCGCCGTCACCATCACCGTCACCGTCGTCGTCACCCCCGACAACCTCCACCTGCTCGACCCCTTCCTCGCCTCCTCCTCCTCGCTCCAGCCTCTCGTCTTGCCGCGCCACACCCGCCGCGGGTGCGCTTCGTCGCCAAAGTCCGCACCCTCCGCGACCTCCACCTCCCGCTCATCTCCCGGTGGTTCGAATCCCACCCCTCCCCGCCCGTGATCGTCTCCGACTTTTTCCTTGGGTGGACCCACCGCTCGCCCGCGACCGCGGCGTCCCGCGAGTCGTCTTCTCGCCGTTCGGCGCGTTCGGGCTCTCCATCGCCTTCGCCCTATGGCGGGACCTCCTCCGGCCCGACGAGGAGTCGACGGTCTCACCGCGCGCTGTTCCCGAGCTCCCCTGCGCCGATCTACCGCCGCCCCCCTTCGCGAAGCTGCCGCGCCTCACCTTGCTCCGCCCGAGCCCCGTTGCCGACGTCTCGCTGGTTCGCTCACCACCTCAGGCGCCACCGCCTGTGACCCAGACGCCAAAAGCCGCCGTTCGCCGCGATTCCGTCCTCGCCCCGTCCCGACTAGGCCCGCTCTCCGAGTCCCACTTTGTCTTCACCAGCCCCAAGTCCGGAGAGAAGGTACTATAGCTTGATTTGAGCGTTGTTGACATGTGTGAGATGATGTGGAAATTGATGGTTATAATGCTTTTCGCATGTTCAGAAGTGCGAATTACTGTGAAGAAAGCTTGCATTTTGCTCATGATTTATTATGTTGATGTTAGAATTTTGATTAAAGTTTCTTTGCTCAATTGGGGTGGCTGTGTGAAGAGGCTGATCTTTTTGTGATTGCATGCTAGGAGATGAAAAAGAAGCAATTGGGTGAAGAATTGAGGGTGAAATCAGTAGTTACAATTAAACTTTAATTGCTTGGTGTCTCTATATAGTGTCTCCTGGCATATTAATTGTGAACTTGATTAGATTCTATTTAATGATATCTGTGATTGCTGAAGCCGATAAGACCAGATATGGGAGAACCAGATATGGGAGAATCTGTGAAGATCTTTAGCATTTTTTAATCAGCTTATGATCTTATTATGAACTGTCAAACCCACGTGAAAGTTCTATGTTGAATTTAGAGCAGCAACAAGGAAGCAAAGGGAATTATAGAGATTTGATTTACTATGAAAACTAATATGTTGTTTTCTTCAAGGGGAGTCCAAATTTTATACATGTTCCCAATGAGTTTGGTCGAAGGATGTGCTTGGTCCGGCCTTTTTGTTTTAGCAGATAACTCATCTAGACTTGCTTTTCTAAGGTTAATTTTTATGCAAAACAGGTTCCAATATAAACAGGGTCAACCCTGTTCCCGGACCGGAAAAACAGGGTGGGCCGGGAACAGGGTCCAATGAAAACAGGGTAGGGAACAGGGTCCAGAAAATGAGAACCGGTTATAACAGGGTAGGGAACAGGGTCCAGGTCTAGACCCTACCCACCCTGGACCCGCTCACCCCTATTAGAAAGTAACCTTAAAATCAGCTTTTTGATTTGTTTTCTCCCAAAGAATAAATAGAAAGTCCTTAAAAAAAATTGGCATCCAATTGAGTAAGCCTTTAGGGCTTTATTGTAGGATTTTTTTGGATGCCTTCTTCTTTTTAAAGATGATGCTAAGTAATATTAAAGGATTATAAATAATAGAAGAATAATATAAAATTTAAAAGGTCAGAAAGCTTTTTTTGCAGGTAGAACAAAATATTCTAATCTTCAAACCATTTATAGTTTTATCTTTAAACCTAATTGATAAAATAGAGCTCCTCATTTTTTCTGAGAGGTCTAGTAGTACTTTTCTCTCTCGCATGAAGAGCTTTCCTTTACCAACTTGGTAGCTTCTATTTACTCCCAAATCCTAACTTAAACCCTAGCCTCTCCTCCATATAATAACGGTGCAATCAATTTTCCCTATTCCTTTTGGGTAAGCTTTACCTTTAATCTTCTTCTACTTTACCCTAACCTTAAAGAGCAAATCATCCCACCACTACCTCGTACTTCTACGATCATTTACCAAGGCCATCAAAAGGGAGTAAAGAAATTATAGTGCTCTCTCTCAATTTAAAACTACACAAATATGGAAATGAAGAAAATCCCAGCTGGTTCATAGAGTAAAGGCGCATCGCTTCATTAATTGCAATCTCCCATTGTCAATTTTTCTAAAGCTCTTCTCGTGGCACTTTCTAGGTATTTTTGGTTATCCTGTGGTAGACGCTTTCCTCATCTCCTCTGCAAGTAAGAAACTAAGGTTAATGAAATTAGACCTTTAGAGTTGTTAGGTGGGCGTGGGGCAACTTAATTTTTTAGTTTTATCTTCTACTTATAATCGTTCTTCTTTTTTTTATCTCCCCTCAAAATTGAAAAATCGAAAGAATTTGTGATCTTTTAAGTTTTCAAAAAGCGAGGAAATTAATACAATATTGAATAATACCCTAGTGATGATAATTATCAATGTCAATGATGTGATGTGTGAAAAAGTAATCCCTAGGAAAAGAAAATGCCCATTGACGACAGAAGGAAAGAAAAAGCAATCACTGCTATGAGGAAAAGGCAAAAAGCTACAAAACCTAGCAATAAGGACCCATGAAGTCAAACGAAAGACTGAAAATGGAACCTCTAAAAGAATTCCATTTGGGGAAAAAAAAGGCACGATTGAGAAGTCGTTGCTAGTGTAGCAAATTAAGTCTTGCTCATAATAGCCCTACCTACTCACCCTTCCTCGTCCACCGTGTGAATCTCTATTTGCTTCCTCCCTCTTTCGCATTACTCTCCATCACTCTCGCCTAGTCTTTCTCCTCTCTCTCTCCCTCCCTCTTGCTTGCTCTCGCTCCTCTTATGCTACCCTCAAGCAATTTGGTGAGGTTTTTTTTTTTTTTTTTTCCCTACTCACAAATTTTGTTTTCTTGTTAAATGTTATTGTTAGAGATAGAATTGAGGAGGTGAAGTGCAAGGGGAAGAGAGTTTTTTTTTTTTTGGTCATTACAGGGAGGAAAAAGATGGAAAAATTGTAGTCATAGGGTAGGGGAAAAACATATGACAAAAAACTTGGAAAAGTTAGTGTGAACTGGTGGCTAAAAGTAATGACCCAATTGGATTAGCCTTGATCTAAATAGATAATGAGCTGGCCTTTGAAAATAACCTCCATCAAGATAATATTGAAGTGGACTTCATGGATTGCGTTCATATGAAATACGATAGCAAAAAGAATATCACAATTACAATCCCATTAGAGATTGTTCTATAGTTCATGGTGCCATCGATATAGACTATTTTGATCAACTTGGTTTTTCCACCATAACAAACAATGCAAAGTTTTAGAATAGTAGCATTAGGTATTGAATCTTGTTTTAAATGAATATACTAAATTACCTAACAAAACATAAGTGGGCACCTTAAGAAGTTATAAATGCAATCACCGGATAGGAATCCAATGCATCATTTTGCTAATCGATTTTGTAAACCCTTTTTTCCTTAAAATTGACTTTAATTAACAACTATTTATGAATGAGATAACTTATACAAGCTATATAATTAATAAAGATAATTTTTTTAATCAAATGATATATAGATTGTTTGCTAGTTTTTTTCTTAATAAAATAATTGCTGGGAAAGAATAAGATGATGAAAAAAGACAAAGAAAAAGAAAGAAAGAAATAAGTAAATGGGTTTCTAAAGGTTTCCATGAAAAAATTCAGAAAATTCATAAAAATAAGAAATTTTCAGAAAAAACTTAAAAATTAGCATTTTGAGTAAGTTTCTTTTAAAGAGCAAAGAAAAAAATCCTTAAAAAATTAAACTCAATTGAATAAATCTTTAGGATTTTACCATATGATTTTTTTGGATGTTTTTTTTTTTTTTCATTTTAGAGACGATCCTATGTAATATTAAAAGATAATAACTAATAAAAATAATAAATTTTAAAAATTAAAAAATTCATGAAAATTTGAGAAAATTTATAATAATAACTAATTACTTCCAAACCCTAACTTAAACCCTAGCCTCTCCCCCATACAATAATGGTGCAATCAGTTTTCCCTATTCCTTTTGGGTAAGCTTTACCTTTCATCTTCTTCTACTTTATCCTAATCTTAAAGAACAAACCACCCCACCACTACCCCATACTTCTTATCATTCACCACTGCCATCAAAAGGGCGTACAAATTACAATGCTCCCTCTCCATTTAAAACTATACAAATATGGAAATGAAGAAATTCCCAACTAGTTCATAGATAGCAATCTCCCATTGTCCATTTTTTTGGAGCTCTTCCACGCAGCACCTTTTGGATATTTATGGTTGTCCTATGGTAAACGCTTTCCTCGTCTCTCCTGTAGGCAAGAAACTAAGGTTAATACAATGAGACCTTTGGAGTTGTCAGGTGAGCATGGGGCAACTTTATTTTTTTAGTTTTATCTTCTACTTATAATTGTTCTTCTGTTTTTTCCACTCAAAATTGAAAAAATAGTCAAGAATTTGTGATCTTCCAAGTTTTCAAAAATCAAGAAAATTAGTATAATATTGAATAATACTTTGGTGGTAATAATTATCGATGGCAATGATGTGACATGTGAAGAAGTAATCCCTAAAAAAAAAGAAAATGCCCAATGAAGATACAGGTAAAGAAAAGGCAATTACTACTATGAAGAAAAGGCAAAAAGCTGCAAAACCTATTGATTGGGATCCGCGTAGTCAAACGAATAATAAAAAATGGAAGCTCTCAGAGATTCCCATTGGGTAAAAAAAAGGCACAGTTGGGAACTCGTTGCTACTGTAGAGATAAAGTCTTGCTCATATTAGCCCTACCTAGTCACCCTCTCTTGCCCACTACGTGAACCTCTACCTACTCCCTCTCTCTTTTGCATCACCCTCGCTCACTCTCACTCACTTTGTCCATTTCCCTCACTCTCGCTCCTCTCGTGCCACCCTTCGATGATTTGGTGAGTCTATTTATTTTTATTTTTTACTACTTGTAAATTTTGTTTTCATTTTAAATGTTGTTGTTAGATATAGATTTGGCGAGGTGAAGTACAGGGGGAAGAGAGTTTTTTCATTTGGGTCATTACAAGGAGGAAGAAGACAGAAAAATTGTAGTCATAGGCTAAAGGAAAAACATATGACAAAAAATATGGAAAAGTTAGTAAGAATTAGGGAGTGTTTAGTAAGATTCTATTCCCAAGAACAATTTTTTATTAGAAATGATTTTTTTTTTGTTTCTGTTCTCTGGAACAATTTTTGAATATAAGAATGTGCTTGGTAACTACGTAAAATTTACATTCCCGAGATAGAAATGCGTTTAGTAAAATTGTATAATTTTGTTGTTTCTTTTAATATTTTTAATATTTTATTATATTTTTCATTTTTTTCTTCTTTTTTTCTCTTCTTTTTCTTTTCTCTCCTTCTTCCTCCTTTGTGGCTGGTCACCGGCCATGACGATCGTCGACAATCGGCTTGGCGAGGTCCCGACGAGCTTGCCAAAGCCTCGCTAGGCTAGGGTGAGGGCCGGCGAGCTTGCCAAAGCCTCACCTGGCCATCGCAAGGCTTGACCTCGCCCAAGCGACTTGAGGTCAGATTCACTAGGCCACTGTTGGGTGACGCTAACTTGGTAGTGGCTTGGCGAGGTTGAGAGAAGGAAAGGAAAGAAAAGAAGAGGAAAAAAAATTTGTTCTTGGGAACAAGAAGCTACGTTTTTCTACTTCTTGTTTATGTTTCAAATTTATTCCTAGGAACAAAAATTTTACCAAACACGTTTCTATTCTTTTTTTCCGTTCCTTGGAACAAATGAACATAAATAATTGTTTCGGATAACATAAATTATTTTTACCAAACAGAGCCTTAGTGGCTAGGAGTAATGGCCCAACTAAATTGGCCTTGGTCTGAATAGATTATGAGCTTGGCCTTTGAAAACAACCTCCAATAAGATAATATTAAAGTAGACTTCATGGGTTGTGTTCGTATGAAATGCAATGGCAAAAAGAATATCACAATCATAGTCCTGTTGGAGATTGTTCTATAGTTCATGGTGCCATCAAAATAGACTATTTTGATCAACCTGGTTTTTCCACCATAACAAACAATGCAAAGTTTTAGGATAGTAGCATTAGGTTCTAAATCTTGTTTCAAATGAATATGATAAGTTACTTAACAAAACATAAGTGGGTATCACAAAAAGTTATAAATGCAATCATCAAATAGGAGTCCAATGCATCACTCTGCTAATCAATTTTGCAACTCCTTAAAATTGACTTTAATTAACAACCACTTATGAGTGAGAGAACTTATGCAAGCTATATAATGAATGAATATAATTTTTAATTAAATGATATATTGATTGTTTACAATTTTTTTGTTAATAACAATGATTGTTGGGAAAGAAAGAGACAACGAAAAAAGACAGAAAAAGAAAGAAAGAAATAAGTAAAAGGGTTTCTAAAGGTTTTTATTTAAAAAAATCAGAAATTTTCAGAAAAAAATTAAAATTAGTTTTTGAGTAGTTTTCTTTTAAAGGGCAAAGAAAAAATCCTTAAAAAATTAAGTCAATTGAATAAGTCTTTAGGATTTCCCCATCGATTTTTTTGGATGCCTTTTTTCTCCTTTTAAGAGACAATGGTAGGTAATATTAGAAGATAATAAAAATAAAATAATAAAAAATTTAAAAACTCAAAAAATTCATGAAAAATTTAGAAAATTTCTATAAAAATTGAGATTTTTTTTTTTTTGAATTTTTTGGATCCCTTTTTCTATCTTCTTAGAGATTATGCCAGGTAATATTAAAAGATAATAAATAATAAAAATTAAAAAATAAAGAATCAGAAAATTCATAAAAATCAATAATCTTTAAAAAAAACTGAAAAATTAGCTTTTCAAGTAGTTTTCTATTAAAGAGTTAAAAAAAAATCCTTAAAACATTGAAAACCTATTGAATAAGCCTTTAGGGTTATATAATTGGATTTTTTTTTGGAAGCTTTTTCCCTTTTTAGAGACAATGCTAAGTAATAGTTAAAGATAATAAATAATAGAAAAAATAATAAAATTTTAAATTTTAGAAAGTTAATAAAAAAATTCAGAAAAATGAGAAATCATTGGAGAAAACTCAAAAATTAGCTTTTGAAGAGCTTTCTTTTAAAGAGTAAAGAAAATCCTTAAAAATCGAAACCCCATTGAATAAGCCTTTAGGCTTTACCATAGGATGTTTTTGGATGCTTTTTTTTTTTTTAGAGACAATGCTAGATAATATTAAAAGATAAAAAATAATATAAAAATAATAAAAAATTTAAAAATTCAAAAATCTCACAATATTCTTGAGATCAAGAGAAAAAAAGCTATATTATGATTGAGGAAAATGAAGAAAATCTTGTTCCCACTTTTGGCAATTGAAGGAAAACCTGTTGAAAATCGACTCTCGAAAGAGATGAGTATCTCATCTCAAAAAAAAAAAAAAAAATTGAAAAAGAGACGAAATGAACAAATTCTCAAGCACCTACATTCAAAAGTTTTTGTACGCCGCACGAAGGAATGCGAATGAAATAGGCTCTCCTCCCGCTGCCTGGTTTGTACCACCTCGGCTATAATCGAACAAAGCTTTTCTTCGGCCGTCCGGAGTACTACTTGTGCGTTCAGGTCAAGAGAACCGACCCGACCCTATTGGATCGAGTTGGTTTGAAAATAGGGCTAACTTTAAGGCTTATTCGAAATTAACTAAATAAGCCCATGAAGATATCCTCAATAAATTTTAAAGCCCACTGCCAAGCTCAATCCGGACCCCCTAAGGTAGACACCCCAATTGATCAGAACTGATTTGTATCCAAGCCCAAGACAATCAATTTAGCCCAGAATCTAAATTAAAAAATCTAAGCCCAAAGTTAAGTAATAACCTAACTAAGCCCATTTCCTTGCCATTCTTTCTTCCATGCGATTTCCTCAATCTGCCATCCCCCCTTTCCAGCAAACACAAGAACCCAAAAGCTAATGCAATATCCAAAGATGATTTACACGAATCAAAGGGAATATTACCTTAACAAAAGTCGTTGCTGGAATCATGAAATGCAGAGCACCAGAATACAACAATGAGGTAACACTCAGGGCACTGAAAGAGGCAGAATAAACGGATCAAAGGCTCCCGTAGGGATTTAAGCATGCTGTTAAGGATTCAATGGACAGGTTTTAGGAAGGTTCTTCTTAAATACTCTTGGGACTTCATTGAGATATTTTGACATGAGAACAAGGACTAATTTCAAACACGATTTTGAGCCAACAGCAATACATAGTCCAATACATAGTCCACAAGCACTCGAAGCAAACTCAGATTCAGATTATTTGTGTTCAATCATATTGAACGCAGAGCAAAAAGTCCTGGTCTCGGCTGAACCGAGGCCAGGTGTAAGAAACCATCAAACAGAAAGAGGGAAGCGCCGGCTTGGTCGCCAAAGGTGGCCCTACCCGCCTCGAGGCAGTGAACAGAGGGTGAGATTAGAAAGATCGGTTTTGTGATTCTTAGGGGTATTAATACAATTTAATAGAAACTAACGGAGAGTAAATTTATCACAAATATATCATGTTAGGATTTTTGTTGGTCAAAAAATTAGTTTTGGAAAATTTATGACGGTTAAAAAATTAGTTTGAGATAAATTTGTCATAATGTGCTTGTTTGATAATTTTTGTGGTGTTAATCCTAAAAATTAGGGATGGAGCCTAACCCTAAATAAAATGTATCATTAACATAATGCGCATTTGCATTTTAGATGTTTGAATTTCTAAGATGAATTATGCCTAATCTGAAATAAGGATACACAAGTAGATTTGAAGAGGCGAAATGAAGAAAGAGATTGGCCAGCCAAGAGGAGATTTGACGATATATTTGACTGGAAATCATGACAAGAGGGCGGAAATTCTAAGATGTTGAAGGAAATTTTTGCACAACAAATATCATTGAAAAATAAGTATTTTCATTCACAGATTCAACCAAACAACTCATTAATACTTTTTCTTTTTGTATGGCAAATGATTGAAACAAAGTGAGATGACAAGGTCCTCAATCAATGTATTTATTGCAAGAGAAATAATTTTACATGTTTCCTACATAAATTTCTGAATCATAACTGATGAATTCATTTCATTAATGAACTACTTCCCTCGAGCTATATAAGTTCTCATCTCTAGATCAACTGCATCACCAAACAATCAACAATCTCACACAATTTTTTAACCCTCCTATCCTCAAAAGACCATAATGGCAACGGCCAAGAACTTGTTTGCTCTCATGATCTTGTTGGTCGTCCCTGTTGCATTGCTTCCTAAGGCTACTTTCGCCAAGGTCAGAAACCTTGATTGTGGAAAGGGAATAAGTAAGGATTGCGGGTGGATTCTATCAAATCATAGTCCTTGCCGACACCTCTACACCCACCAATGAATGTTGTCACGAGCTCTTGAAAGCAGGGAAGAACTGCCACAGCCAATTTATGGAGTTGAGCGTCTTGAGCCACAAGCCAATTAAGGGGATGATATCTAATGTCTATAGGAGGAGCAATGAGACATGGAACAACTGCGTTGCGGCTCTCAGTCCTGTATCCCCTCCCAAGCCTACTCATTGATAGCTATTCCTATTTTATAGTACAATAAATGTGTAAAATAAAAAGATTTTCTATTTTATTTTTTGTGCCTCTTAAGCCTTATGGTTAACTATCATGGAAGCACACTTGTGGATGAATCAGTGTTTAATGTGCTTATTAAACTTGTAAGTTTTTTTAAAATGATATGCAAAAAACAATCTGCCCCTAAAGTTGTTACTAGCTTTCGAATCTAAAAATATAGTCCCATACAGAACTATAAAGAACATGTCACTTTAATACTTATGATTTTAACACAACCTTTTGAAATAAATACCTAAGTGATCAAAAAATTGGTAGAAGGTTTAATAATGATACATTCATCCCTAATAATCACATTAATACGTAGCTAAAACTGGTCGATCTAGCATACTGTTATATAAAGTTATGTAAAGAGGACTTCCTACTTATAAGGTTTTCTGACAAATTAAATCCGGGATAGTTGTTTATATTTAACACTCTATCAATGGATACATGTATAAATTAATAATCTTATATAAATCTTACTTTGAATCATAAAAAAAATTCAAATCTCGAAATATATTTCTCTTCTTCTTCCTACTCTAGTCATTAGTGGGCCTCCTCGATAGCTAGCAATCGGCTGGATGGGAGTTGGCAACTTCACCAGCATTTAGGGAGCCTTGCCTAGCCATCGATGAGACCTGACCTCATCTGGGTGAGGTTGAGCCTTGCCCACCCTAGGCGAGGTACCTCGCCTAGACCAGGACCAGAAGACCTTGTCGTGGGCCATCGCCGAGCTTGGCAACCGACTAGGGGAGGAAGAGGAAGAAACAAAAAAGAAGAAAAGAAAAGAGGGAGAAAGAAGAGAAAATGACTTGATTCTAGAATTATCATCGATAACAAATAAATAACTTTTTTCTACCTTTTCATTTCGTTCTAGTTTTATTTTTGGGAATAGTGTTCCCTACTAACGTTAGACCTGTTTAATGGGTGGGTCAGGCAGGGTTTGGGTTGGGTCATAAATGGTCCAACTCAAATCAATTCATTTAACCTGTTTACGACCCATTTATCATCGTGCAAAATTTTTGACCCATACCCGACTCGACCCATTTAACTAAACCTAAGAAAGCTTATTTCTTATGATTTTTTTAAATGGTATTTCTAAGATAATTTTATGCAATTCAAATTTAATGGACAATTTTATAATTTTTTTTAAATTTACTTTTTAAAATTGAAGTTTTAATTATTTTTACCTTTTTTAAAAAATATAAATATTCTTTTTCTCTTTTCCTTTTCTTCTTCTTTAGCTGGTCACTGGTCATGACGACAGTTGGCAACCGGCCATAGGCGAGCCTCCAACTTGCCCGATCAGTGAGGCTTGGGCCTCGTTTGACATTGGCATGGTCTCCACCTTGCCAAATTGGCGAGGTTCGAGACTCGCCGGCGTCAAGCAAGCTCGAGGTGGAAATTTGGCAAGGCCTTTGCCTTGTAGGATCCGGCCAGCTCAAGCCTCAAAAAGCTTTGGAAGATAAGATGGAGTCAATGAGGGCAAATCATGTCTAGGACTTGGTTGATCTACCACCCAATCGTAAGGCCATTGGAAACAAATGGGTCTTCAAGATTAAGCGAAGGGTGGATGGATCCATTGAAAAGTTTAAGGCTTGCATTGTGGCGAAAAGTTATACTCAACAAGAGGGTATAGACTATGAGGAAACTTTTTCACCAGTTGTAAGGTTTGCCTCAATACGCCTTATTCTAGCCATTGTTGCACATTTGGACCTTGAATTACATCAAATGGATGTAAAGACAGCATTTCTCAATGGAGAATTAGATGAGGAAATCTATATAAAACAACCAATAGGTTTCATAGCTAAAGGTCAAGAGCATAAAGTTTGTAAGCTTCATCGCTCAATATATGGCCTTAAGCAATCATCTAGACAATGGTATCTTCGTTTTCATCGAGCAATAATAACTTTTGGTTTCATGATGATCGAAGAAGATCACTGTGTATATGTCAAGCGGTCCAAAGATAAATTTGTAATTTTATCACTTTATGTGGACGATATTCTGTTGGCTGGAAATGACAAGGTTTTGGTTATCACCATAAAAGAATGGTTGTCCTCCAATTTTGAGATGAAGGACGTGGGAGAAGCTGCTTATATATTAGGAGTTAAGATCGAAAGAGATCGATCAAGGAAACTCCTTACTTTATCACAAGAGTCTTATATTATGAAGATTCTTGAGCGTTTCAAGATGCATCATTGTAATCCCATTGATAACCCTATCATGCAAGGTGAAGGCCTAAGTACTAAGATGTGTCCTAAGACTCCAGAAGAAATCAAAGTGATGGAAACTGTTCCTTACACTAGTGCAGTCGGAAGTTTGATGTATGCTATGATGTGTACTCGACCCGACATATATTATGCCATGGGATTGGTGAGCTGATATCAATCAAATCCTGGTCAAGCACACTAGAAAGCAGTGAAGAGGATCCTGAGATACTTGAAGGGCACTATAGACTATCGACTTTGTTACCAAGGGAATGATTTATGACTATTGGGTTATTCAAATACCGATTGGGGTGGAGATCTGGATAAGCGTAAATTGACTTCTAGATATGCGTTCTTGCTCAATGGAGGTGCGATCTCTTGGAATAGCAAGAAACAGACATGCACGGCCTTGTCTACGATGGAGGCAGAATTTATTGCATGTTCTGCCGCAGTGCAAGAAGCAGTATATCTAAAACGTTTCTTGGAAAATTTAGCCACTGTCACCGAAGTTCCAAGACCGGTGACAGTTTATTGCGATAGTCAAGGAGCCATTGCCTATGTGAAACATCCCAAGTATCATGGAAGGGCAAAGCACATTGACATAAAGAATAATTTCATCAGAGATATTATAACGTAGAAAGAAGTGATCTTGCAATACATTTCAACCAATAGAATGGTTGCTGATCCATTTACGAAGGCTATTCCCATAGACATGTTCTTGACCCATAGGATGTCACTAGGATTGCATAGAATGTGATATCTGTTATTGTAGAGGATCATTAGTTTATGTATTTGTGGACAGATGTATTGTACTTGTTTGTTTATTAGTGATTTGATGTTTTATCAAAAAGTACAAATCCACTATGAGACTAGCACAAACACACATATATTATTGAAAAGTATGTCAGCAGGCAATGATTGGCTCACTCACACAAGCAATCGCCTCAAGTGCTGTAGTTAGCACGTTGAGATGAGATGTTATGTACAAATAAATACTGAAGAGCAAGTTTGGTACATAAAATATGTCGCATTGATTGGAGTCAAGATGAGGTCTGTGATTTGTTTATAATAAGACCGAACATGATAGTCCCACAATCATGTATGCCTGAAAGATGCCGGATGCGAGTACTTAATTGAGCGCTATAGAAAGCGAGCTGATATAGCACTTAGGCTAAATATGAGTACGTGAGAGGCACGTGATTATGTTTAGGCTAAGATCCGTTTAGTGGATATGGTTAATAAATGACATACACTCTTATAGAAAGATAAATCCACTATAGCATGTAATTCATACTACATGTGCATTATACAACCAATAAGGGAAGGTGAGTAAAATTATCCCTATTTACTCATCATGTGAGTCCTTGAGGTAATTTATAATTTACCTCAATTTTGTGCCCTATGTTACTTCTGACTATGTTCTCGAAGTGAAAGATCAATGTTGCTACTTTAGCATGTTACGGGTGGTCATGAATAGATATGGCCTATAGGACGTGTCTAGGAAAGCAGTTGTTCTGAAATTGAGAGAGACATGAGTGCGAAGGAAGACTATTGTTATTTTACATCTATCGCGTGTATTTACTGATCGACCAATTATATCGCCCTATGTGCTTGCAGATGTAAATGTAAATACATGGTGTTTTGAGAATAGTTAAGTATAGCCTTTAAGGGATAGGTATACTTGGACTGATGTAACAAAATATGTTTGGGGTACTGTAAGACATCGATTGTTTATATCTTTTCAAGGTTGTAGCCATTATGTTATCCCTAACGGGTGCATAATTTGAGCTCCCAAGTGCAGGTGTACTCACTGGTCGCACGGCTTATTTGCCAGTATGAATTGTTTTGTAAAATTGATGAATGTTCAATGCCTTATATTTTTGATAAAATGCTATCAAGCCCATCATGTCCAAGTGGGAGATGTTGTACTTTAGCTAGCTAGCTAGTACGTCCATGATGGGGTGCGATTGGACCGCACCATTTGGACTTGATACGGTACGATGGAAGGACACCATTTGTAGGGGTGTCATGGAGACATATAAAAGCCTCCCGAACATAACCGTTGGAATGGTTGGCCATTCATTCGCACCAAATTTCCTCTCCATTTCCATCAAAGGAGATCAAGGCGTTCCATTTCATTTTTGCAAAGAACAATCGGCATTTACGCAGTGGAAATCGGGTGTTTTCCTTGTGATTGCATCCAGACTAACGTGAGGTAGTGTTGTTCATGATTTATTGGCAATTCAACGTTTGTTCCGGGGCTATTTGCTGTTTGCGCATCGGAATCAGGTAAGTCGTCTTCCGCCGACTTGAATTCCAACAGACTGGCATCCCATTAGTCAGCAAAATCTAACCAAAATTAGTCGAAAGGATCGAATTGACACTAAATTAAAATTTTTATGACTAAATGGATTAAATTGGCACCAATGATAGGTTTATGATTAAATTGACAGTACTATCAAAGCTTTAGGATTTTTTTTTTTGATACTTTTACTTGCATTTTTGTTCTTACATGACAACCTTCATGTGATAATTTGTTGCTATAGAACTTTTTGGATAAATTTCTCTACTACATTCATATGTGAATTCTCTCTTTTGTTTTGTTGTTATCATGGTGGTGCTCTCTCCCTTATTCTTCACCCTCTTCTTAAATCTCCTTAATGGGTGAAATCTATGAATTCTCTCTTTTGTTTTGTTGTTATCTCATGTTGGTGCTCTCTCCCTTATTCTTCACCCTCTCCTTAAATCTCTTTAACGGGTGAAATTTTCTTTGTTTTGTTCAAATGTTAAAGAGAGAATTTCAATACCTTTAAAAGGATTTTCTCTTTTAGTTTGTCTTCAATGTCAAGAAATCAACTGAATTTGTCTAGGGGCTTGACTAGCATAGCAAAGCCGTACTTATAATTTTTTTACAGTCTGATGCCAGCCACAATTTTTTATAAAGGAAAATGGGAGAGTAATTTGATAGGTTTCAAATTCTTTTCACTCTCTATCATTTATTTGGGATTCCAAACACCACTCTCTAAGACCCAAAATAGTGAAATGAGCACATAACGATTCATTATTTTATGGAAATGGATAGTCTATTGTCAACCATTGATTTTAAAGTTGGAAACTTGGAGATTGTCTTGTCCGGTTTCATATTTTGTTTTATTTTTGGAATACTTTTAGCGCATCGAAATCGACCCATCAAAAGTCAAGGCTATTTGCGATTTACGGCCTTCGACTATTGTCAAAGAAGTCCACAGTTTATTATGATGGCTAAACTATGTGGCAATGTTCATTTGCCAATTGTCAGAAATAGCAAAGCCATTTTTCAATCTCTTGAAGAAAAATGCGAGGGTTAAGTGGGATGATGAATGCCAGAGTGCTTTTGAAAAGATAAAGCACTACCTCTTGCATCCTTCGATTTTGGTCCCACAAGTTCCCAAAAATCCCTTGATTTTGTACTTGACAATACACGACGAGTCGCTAGGAGCCATGCTAGCCCAAAAAGACCAAATGATGGTAGAGAATGCGCAGTATACTACTTAAGCAAGAAGTTCATTGCTTCTAACTTGAATTATTTTGAGATTGAGAAGACTTGTGTGGCCCTCATTTGGGTGTTGCACAGACTATGACAATATACCCTCCACTACCAAATCCTACGGGCGATCGAAAATGACCCTATCAAGTACATCTTGGAAAAGTCGGCCTTGGTCGGGAAATTGGCCAAGTGGTAGATCTTAATCTTGGAATTTAAAGTACAAAGCTTGGGTCAAAAGTTGATTAAGGGCCGTGCCATAACAGATATGTTAGTAGAAAATCCTAGAAAATCCTGAAGAATTAGAAGGCCCCAAGGTGGATGGTGATGTGGAGGAGCAAATAGAAATTATTGTATGCCAAGCAACATCGAAGGTGTTGATTTCAAAGGATGGAATGTCTAATGTTTTCTAACCTTGAGAACTAATGGAATTGGTCGCGAGTGGCGTGAACGGGGCATGCTTTAGAAGAATCGATCTATTACTATGCCATCCTATTGGAAAAACAAAGACATCTTGGAATACCCAAAGTTTAACATATCAAGTGGCTTTTCAAGAAATTGCTCAAGTTTTAGCCAAAGCAACTCTCCAGAGTGGTATCAATTGGTTGAAATGCCAAAAAGGGAATGTTGTTATAGGAGAGATGAAACCTGTTCATACCGAATTCAAAGGATTAGTGCATCATTCAAGGCAACATCAAAACATTTCTTGGAAACCAAAAATTAGACGATGCTCCGATGAGGTTGCTGACCACCTTGAAAAAGAAGAAGAAGAAGAAGAAGAAGAAGAAGAAGAAGAAGAGAAAGAAAGAATTGGTCGTTGACATTACTGGCCATTTGTGTTAAGTGCCATGCCAGAATCACCGTGTTGGCTCATATACACGCCGCAAATATTGGAGAAGGCTGGAGTCATAAACACTAATTAGCAAGTCCTTTGGATTGTTCTAATTGACCTTTTGAAGATCGTATGTTTCCTTGTTGCTGCTTTGCTGCTTGACCAGCACGGTCGACGACCATTGCTTTGGATCAGTATTTTTGGGATGGTAGTCTCCATCATTAGCTTGGATTTGCTTTGGAGAGGGGTTTTTTTGCAGAGATCAGGTATAAGAAATAATAAAAATGAGATAAGGCTAGGTGTTAAGTGGGTTAGGATTGAATAGATTAAGCCAAGAAAAGCAGTTGTGGGCTTAAAAACCTGGACCGATAGGATCCGTGTTAGCTTAGATGGATTGGATACTTTGACTCGATTTGATTTTCTTTTTGTTAATATTAAATAATTAAAAGAAAAAAAAACTCATAATAAAAACCGGTGTAGTTATAGGAGACGCTTGCAATTACATCTTGTTTTTGGAGGGAGTAACGTTGTTGACAGTTTTGGCCATTTATGGTAGGTGCCCTGCCAGAATCACCGCACTGGCTCATATACTCGCCGCAAATATTGGAGAAGGCTAGAGTCATATACACTAATCAGCAGGTCCTTCAAATTGTTCTAATTGACCTTCTGACGACTGTATGTGTCGTTGTTGCCACTTTGCTGCTTGACCGGCACGGTCGAGGACAATTGCTTTTGATTAGTATTTGTGGGATGTTAGTATCCCTTCTCAGTTTGGATGTGGCCTTGGCGAGGGGTTTTTTATTGCAGAATTGAGGTATAAGAAATAATAAAAATGACACAAGGTTGGCTGGTAAGTGGGTTAGGATTGAATAGATCGAGTCGAGAAAAGCAGTTGTGGGTCTTAAAAACCCTAACAGAGAGGGTCCACGTCCGCTTAGATGGACTGGACACTTTGACTCCATCTAATTTTCTTTTTGTTAATATTAAAAAATGAAAAGAAAAAAACTCATAATAAAAACTAGTGTAGTTATTTGAGACGCTCGCAATTACATCTTCTCGAAGATTGAACATGTGGCGTGTCATGTTTTGGGAGGGAGTAACGTCTTTGACGGTTCTCGCCATTTTTGGTAGGTGCCGTGCCAGAACCACCACGTTGGCTCATATACATGCCGCAAATATTGGAGGTGGCTGGAGTCATAAACACTAATGAGCAGGTCCTTTGGATTGTTCTAATTGACCTTCTGACGACTGTATGTGTCGTTGTTGTTGCTTTGCTGCATGACCGGCACGGTTGACGACCATTGCTTTTAATCAATATTTGTTAGATGGTAGTCTCCGTTATTAGTTTGGTTGTCGCTTTGTAGAGGGGTTTTTTTTGTAGAGATCAGGTATAAGAAATAATAAAAATGAGATAAGGCTATGTGTTAAGTGAGTTAGGATTGAATAGATTGAGCTGAGAAAAGCAGTTGTCGGCTTAAAAACCCGGACCGATAGGGTTCGCGTTAGCTTAGATGGACTGGACACTTTGACTCCATCGGATTTTCTTTTTGTTAATATTAAAAAATCAGAATAAAAACTAGTGTAGTTATTGGATACGCTTGCGATTACATGTTCTCAAAGATTGAACGAGTGGCGTGTCATGTTTTGGGAGGGATTAACGTCATTGACGTTGCCGGCCATTTGTGGTAGGTGCCATGCCAAAATCATTGTGCTGGCTCATATACACGCCGCAAATATTGGAGAAGTCTGGAGTCATAAACACTAATGAGCAGGTCCTTTCAATAGTTCTAATTGACCTTCTGAAGATTGTATGTTTTCTTGTTGCCATTTTGTTGCTTGACCGGCACGGTGGATGACAATTGCTTTTGATCAGTATTTGTTGGATGGTAGTATCCCTTATTAGTTTGGATGTGGCATTGCAAAGGTGTTTTTTTTGCAGAGATCAAGTATAAGAAATAAAATAAAAAAAATGAGAGAAGGCTAGGTGTTAACTGGGTTAGGATTGAATAGATTGAGCAGAGAAAAGCAGTTGTCGGCTTAAAAACCTAGACGGATAGGGTCCGCGTTAGCTTAGATGGACTGGACACTTTGACTTGATCGAATTTTCTTTTCGCTAATATTAAAAAATTAAAGAAAAACACTCAGAATAAAAACTGGTGTAGCTATTGGATACGTTTGGAATTACATATTCTCGAAGATTGAATGATTGGCTTGTCATGTTTTGGGAGGGATTAACGTCGTTGATAGTTTTGGCCATTTGTGGTAGGTGCCATGCTAGAATCACCGCGCTGGCTCATATACACTTCGGAAATATTGGAGAAGGCTAGAGTCAAAAACACTAATGAGCAGGTCCTTTCAATTGATCTAATTGATCTTCTGAAGATTGTATGTTTTCTTGTTGCCGCTTTAATGTTTGACGGGAACGGTCGACGACAATTGCTTTTGATTAGTATTTGTGGGATGGTGGTATTCCTTATCAGTTTGGATGTGGCCTTGGAGATGGGTTTTTTTTGCAGAAATGAGGTATAAGAAATAATAAAAATGAGACAAGGCTGGCTGGTAAGTGGGTTAGGATTGAATACATGGAGCTGAGAAAAGCAGTTGTGGGCTTAAAAACTCTAGCTGGTAGGATCTGCGGCAGCTTAGATGGATTGGACACTTTGACTCCATCCGATTTTTTTTTGTTAGCATTAACAAATTAAAAGAAAAAAACTCATAATAAAAACCGGTGTAGTTATTGGAGACACTTGCAATTACATCTTGTCGAAGATTGAATGGGTGGTGTGTCATGTTTTTGGAGGGAGTAACATCGTTGACGATTTTGGCCATTTGTGGTAGGTGCCATGCCATAACACGCCGCAAATATTGGAGAAGGCTGGAGTCATAAACACTAATGAGTAGGTCCTTTGGCTTGTTCTAATTGACCTTTTGAAGACTGTATGTGTCATTGTAGCCGCTTTGCTGCTGGACCAGCACGGTCGACGACCATTGCTTTTGATAAGTATTTTGGGATGGTAGTCTCCATCATTAGTTTGGTTGTCGCTTCGCTGAGGGGTTTTTTTTGCAGACATCAGGTATAAGAAATAATAAAAATGAGAGAAGGCTAGGTGTTAAGTGGGTGAGGATTGAATAGATTGGGCCAAGAAAAGCAGTTGTTGGCTTAAAAACTCTGGCTGGTAGGATCTACGTCAGCTTAGATGGACTGGACACTTTGACTTCATCCGATTTTCCTTTTGTTAATATTAAAAAATTAAAAAAAAACTCTGAATAAAAACTAGTGTAGGTATTGGATACGATTTCTATCACATTATGTCGAAGATTGAACAGGTGGCATGTCATGTTTTGGGAGGGAGGAACGTCATTGACGTTGCTGGCCATTTGTGGTAGGTGCCATGCCAGAATCACTGTGCTGGCTCATTTACGCGCCGGGTCATATACATGCCACAAATATTGGAGAAGGCTGGAGTTATAAACACTAATGAGTAGGTCCTTTGGATTGTTCTAATTGACCTTCTGAAGATTGTATATGTCATTGTTGCCACTTTGCTGTTTGATCGGCACGATCGACCACATTTGCTTTTGATCAGTATTTGTGGGATGGTAGTCTCCCTTATTAGTTTGGTTGTGCAATTGCGGAGGGGTTTTTTTTGCAGAGATCAAGTAAAAGAAATAATAAAAATGAGATAAGGCTTGGTGGCAAGTGGGTTAGGATTGAATAGATTGAGTCGAGAAAAGCAGTTGTGGGCTTAAAAAACCTGACCGATAGGGTCCGCATTAGCTTAGATGGACTGGACACTTTGACTCCATCTGATTCTCTTTTTGTTAGCATTAAAAAATTAAAAGAAAAAAACTCATAATAAAAACTGGTGTAGTTATTGGAGACGCTTGCAATTACATCTTCTCGAATATTGAACGGGTGGCATGTCATGTTTTTGGAGGGAGTAACGTTGTTGACGGTTCTAGCCATTTGTGGCAGGTGCCGTGCCATAACCATCGCGCTGGCTCATATACACGCCGCAAATATTGGAGAAGGCTGGAGTCATAAACACTAATGAGCAGGTCATTTGGATTGTTCTAATTGACCTTCTGAAGATTGTATGTGTCATTGTTGCCGCTTTGCTGCTTGACCAGCATGGTTGATGACCATTGCTTTTGATCAGTATTTTTGGGATGGTAGTCTCCATCATTAGTTTGGCTGTATGTTTTCTTGTTGCCGCTTTGTTGGTGGACCGGCGTGGTCGACAACAATTTCTTTTAATCAGTATTTGTGGGATGGTAGTATCCCTTATTAGTTTGGATGTGGCCTTGGAGTGGGGTTTTTTTTTTTTTTTGCAAAAATGAGATATAAGAGACAATAAAATTGAGATAAGCGTAGGTTGTAAGTGGCTTAGGATTGAATAGATTGAGCCGAGAAAAACAGTTGTCGGCTTAAAAACTAGGACCGATAGGGTCCGCATTAACTTAGATGGACTGGACCCTTTTACTCCATCCGATTTTCTTTTTGTTAGTATTAAAAAATTAAAATAAAAAACCTCATAATAAAAACCGGCGTAGTTATTGGAGACGATTGCAATTACATCTTCTCGAAGATTGAACGGGTGGCTTGTCATGTTTTTAAAGGGAGAAACGTCGTTGATGGTTCTAGCTATTCGTGGTAGGTGCCATGCCATAACTACTGCGCGGGCTCATATACACGTTGCAAATATTGGAGAAGGCTAGAGTCATAAACACTAATGAGCAGGTCATTTGGATTGTTGTAATTGACCTTCTGAAAATTGTATGTGTCATTGCTGCTGCTTTGCTGCTTGACCGACACGTCGATGACCATTACTTTTGATCAGTATTTTTGGGATGGTAGTCTCTATCATTTGTTTGGTTGTCGCTTCGCGGAGGGTTTTTTTTTTTTTGCAGAGATCAGGTATAAGAAATAATAAAAATGAGAGAATGCTAGGTATTAAGTGAGTTAGGATTGAATAGATTGACCAGAGAAAAGCAGTTGTGGAGCTTAAAAACTATGGCTGGTAGGATGTGCGTCAGCTTAGATAGATTGGACACTTTGACTCCATCCGATTTTCCTTTTGTTAATATTAACAAATTAAAAGAAAAAAACTCAGAATAAAAACTGGTGTATTTATTGCATACGCTTGCAATTACATCTTTCCGAATATTGAATGGGTGGCGTGTCATGTTTTGGGAGGGTTTAACGTCATTGACGTTGCTGGCCATTTATGGTAGGTGCCATGCCAGAATCACCGCGCTGGCTCATATACATGCCGCAAATATTGGAGAAGGCTGGAGTCAAAAACATTAATGAGGAGGTCCTTTCGATAGTGCTAATTGACCTTCTGAAGACTGTATGTTTTCTTGTTGCTGCTTTGTTGCTTGACCGGCACGGTCGACGACAATTGATTTTCATCAGTATTTGTGGGATTGTAGTATTGCTTATTAGTTTGCTTGTGGCTTAGCAGAGGGGTTTTTTTGCAGTGATCAGGTATAAGAAATAATAAAAATGAGATAAGCCTAAGTATTATAAGAACTAGTGTAGTTATTGGATACGATTTCTATTACATCTTCTTGAAGATTGAACGGGTGTGTGTCATGTTTTCGGAGGGAGTAGCGTCATTGACGTTGCTGGCCATTTGTGGTAGGTGACATGCCAGAATCACCGCATTAGCTCATATACACGCCACAAATATTGGAGAAGGCTGGTGTCATAAACACTAATGAGTAGGTCCTTTCAATAGTTCTAATTGTCGTTCTGAAAACTGTATGTTTTCTTGTTGCCGCTTTGTTGCTTGACCGGCACGATCGACGACAATTGCTTTTGATCAGTACTTGTGGGATGGTACTATCCCTTATTAGTTTGGATGTGGCTTTGGAAAGGGATTTTATTTTATTTTTTTTGCAGAAATGAGGTATAGGAAATAATAAAAATGAGATAAGGCTAGGTGTTAAGTGGGTTAGGATTGAATAGATTGAGTCGAGAAAAGGAGTTGTGGGCTTAAAAACCCAGATCGGTAGGGTCCGCGTCAGCTTAGATGGATTGGACACGTTTGCAATTACATCTTCTCGAAGATTGAACGGGTAGCGTGTCATGTTTTGGGGGGGGGGGGTGTAATGTCGTTGACGTTGCTGGCCATTTGTTGTAGTTGCCATGGCAGAATCACCACGATGGCTCATATACACGCCACAAATATTGGAGAAGGCTGGAGTCATAAACACTAATGAGAAGGTCCTTTCGATTGTTTTAATCTATCTTCTCAAGACTATATGTTTGCTTGTTGCCAGTTTAATGGTGGACAGGAATGGTCGACGACAATTGCTTTTGATCACTATTTGTGGGATGGTAATCTCCCTTATTACTTTAGATGTGGCTTTGGAGAGGGGTTTTTTTTGCAGAAATGTGGTATAAGAAATAATAAAAATGAGATAAGGCTAGGTGTTAAGTGGGTTAAGATTGAATAGATTGAGCCAAGAAAAGTAGTTGTGGGCTTAAAACCTAGACCGATAGGGTCCATGTCAGCTCAGATGGACTGGACACTTTGATTCCATCCGATTTTCTTTTGTTAATATTAAAAAGGTAAAAGAAAAAAAAACTCATAATAAACACTGGTGTAGTTATTGGATATGCGTGCAATTACATCTTCTCGAAGATTGAATGGGTAGCGTGTGATGTTTTGGGGGGGAGAGTAATGTCATTGACGTTGCTGGCCATTTGTGGTAGGTGTCATGCCAGAATCACCGCAATGGCTCATATACACGCCGCAAATATTGGAGAAGGCTGGAGTCATAAACACAAATGAGAAGGCCCTTTGAATTGTTCTAATTGATATTCCGAAGACTGTACGTTTCGTTGTTGCCGGTTTAATGCTTGACCGGAATGGTCGATGACAATTGCTTTTGATTAGTATTTTAAAGATGGTAGAATCCATTATTAGTTTGGATGTGGCTTTGGAGTGGGGTTTTTTTTGCGGAAATTTGGTATAAGAAATAAGAAAAATGAGGTAAGGCTAGGTGTTAAGTGGGTTAGAATTGAATAGATTGAGCCGAGAAAAGCAGTTGCGGGCTTAAAAACCCAGATCGATAGGGTCCACGTTAGCTTAGATGGACAGGACACTTTGACTCCATCCGATTTTCCTTTTGTTAATATTAAAAAATTAAAAGAAAAAAACTCATAATAAAAATTGGTGTAGTTATTGGATACGCTTGCAATTACATCTTCTCGAAGATTGAACGAGTGGCGTGTCATGTTTTGGGAGGGAGTAACATCGTTGACGTTGCTGGCCATTTCTGGTTGGTGCCATGCCAGAATCACCGCGCTGGGTCATATACACGCCACGAATATTGGAGAAGGCTGGAGTCATAAACACTAATGAGCAGGTCCTTTCGATAGTTCTAATTGACCTTTTGAAGACTATATGTTTCCTTGTGGCTGCTTTGTTGCTTCACAGGCATGGTCGACGACAATTGCTTTTGATAAGTATTTGTGGGATGGCAGTCTCCCTTATTAGGTTGGGTGTGGCTTTGGAGAGGAGTTTTTTTTTTTTTTTTTTTTTTTTTTTTTTGCAGAAATGAGGTATAAGAAATAATAAAAATGAGATAAGGCTCGGTGGAAAGTGGGTAAGGATTGAAAAGATTGACCCTTGAAAAGTAGTTTTGGGCTTAAAAACTCTGGCTGGTAGGGTTCGCGTCAGCTTGATGGACTGGACACTTTGACTCCATATGATTTTCTTTTTGTTAGTCTTAAAAAATTAAAAGAAAAAAAAACTCATAATAAAAACCGGTATAGTTATTGGAGACGCTTACAATCACATAATCTCGAAGATTGAATGGGTGGCGTGTCATGTTTTTAGAGGGAGTAACGTCGTTGACGGTTCTGGCCATTTGTGGTAGGTGCCATGGCATAACCACCGCGCTGGCACATATAGACGTTGCAAATATTAGAGAAGGCTAGAGTCATAACCACTAATGAGAAGGTCCTTTCAATTGTTCTAATTGATCTTTTGAAGACTATGTGTTTCGTTGTTGCCGCTTTAATGCTTGATCGGATTGGTCGATGACAATTGCTTTTGATCAGTATTTGTAGGATGGCAGTATCCCTTATTAGTTTGGATGTGGCTTTGGAAAGGGGTTTTTTTTGCATAAATGAGGTATAAGAAATAATAAAAACGAGATAAGGCTAGGTGTTAATTGGGTTAGGATTGAATAGATTGAACCCAGAAAAACTATTGTGGGCTTAAAAACCGGGCTGACAGCGTCCGCGTCAGCTTAGACGGACTAAACACTTTGACTCCAGCCGATTTTCTTTTTGTTAATATTAAAAAATTCAAAAGAAAAAACTCATAATAAAAGTAGTGCAGTTATTGGAAACGCTTGCAATTACATCTTCTCGAAGATTGAATGGGTGGCATGTCATGTTTTGGGAGGGAGTAACGTCGTTAACGTTGTTGGCCATTTGTGGTAGGTGCAATGCTAGAATCACCGCGCTGGCTCATGTACACGCCGCAAATATTGGACAAAGCTAGAGTGATAAACACTAATAAGCAGGTCCTGTGGATTGTTTTAATTGACCTTCTAAAGACTGTATGTGTCGTTGTTGCTGCTTTGCTGCTTCACCGGCACAGTTGATGACCATTGCTTTTGATTAGTATTTTTGGCATGGTAGTCTCCATCATTAGTTTGGTTTTTTTGCAGAGATCAGGTATAAGAAATAGTAAAAATGAGAGAAGGCTAGGTGTTAAGTGAGTTAGGATTGAATAGATTGAGTCAAGAAAAGCTATTGTGGGTGTAAAAACTCTGGCTGGTAGGATCTGCATCAGCTGAGATGGACTGGACACTTTGACTCCATCCGATTTTCCTTTTGTTAATATTAAAGAATTAAAAGAAAAAAGACTCATAATAAAAACTGGAGTATTTATTGCATACGCTTGCAATTACATCTTCCTGAAGATTGAGCGGGTGGCATGTCATGTTTTGGGAGGGTTTAACGCCGGTGATGTTGCTAGCCATTTGTGGTAGGTGCCGTGCCAGAATCATCGCGCTGGCTCATATACACGCCACAAATATTGGAGAAGGCTGGAGTTAAAAACACTAATGAGCAGGTCATTTCGATAGTTCTAATTGCCCTTCTGAAGACTGTATGTTTTCTTGTTGCCGCTTTGTTGCTTGACCAGCATGGTCGACGACAATTGCGTTTCATTAGTATTTGTGGGATGGTAGTATCGCTTATTACTTGGTTGTTGCTTAGCGGGGTTTTTGTAGTGATCAGGTATAAGAAATAATAAAAATGAGATAAGGCTAGGTATTATAAAAACTGGTGTAGTTATTGGATACGATTTCTATTACATCTTCTCGAAGATTGAACGGGTGGCATGTCATGTTTTGGGAGGGAGTAACGTCATTGACGTTGCTGGCCATTTGTGGTAGGTGCCATGCCGGAATTAGCGCGTTGGCTCCTATACACACCGTAAATATTGGAGAAGGCTAGTGTCATAAACACTAATGAGTATGTCCTTTTGATAGTTCTAATTGTCGTTCTGAAAACTGTATGTTTTCTTGTTGCTGGTTTGTTGCTTGACCGGCACGATTGACAACAATTGCTTTTGATTAGTACTTGTGGGATGGTACTATCCCTATTAGTTTTGATGTGGCTTTGGAAAGGTTTTTTTTTTTTTTTTTTTTTTTTTTTTTTTTTTTGCAGAAATGAGGTATAGGAAATAATAAAAATGAGATAAGGCTAGGTGTTAAGTGGGTTAGGATTGAACAAATTGAGTCGAGAAAAGGAGTTGTGGGCTTAAAAACTCGGATCGGTAGGGTTCGCATTAGTTTAGATGGATTGGACACATTTGCAATTACATCTTCTCGAATATTGAACGGGTAGCGTGTCATGTCTTGGGGGGTAATGTCATTGACGTTGCTGGCCATTTGTGGTAGGTGTCGTGGCAGAATCACCGCGATGGTTCATATACACGCCACAAATAATGGAGAAGGCTGGAGTGATAAACACTAATGAGAAGGTCCTGTGGATTGTTCTAATTGATCTTCTGAAGACTGTATGTTTGCTTGTTGTTGGTTTAATAATGGGCAAGAACGGTCGACGGCAATTGCTTTTGATCAGTATTTGGGGGATGGTAATATCCCTTATTAGTTTAGATGTGGCTTGGAGAGGGGTTTTTTTGCAGAAATGTGGTATAAGAAATAATAAAGATAAGGCTAGGTGTTAAGCGGGTTAGGATTGAATAAATTGAGTCGAGAAAAGCAGTTGTGGGCTTAAAAACCTGGATCGATAGGGTCCGTGTCAGCTTAGATGGACTGGACACTTTGATTTCATCCGATTTTCTTTTTGTTAATATTAAAAAGTTAAAAAAAACTCATAATAAAAACCGGTGTAGTTATTGGATACGCTTGTTATTACATCTTCTCGAAGATTGAATGGGTAGCGTGTCATGTTTTAGGGGGGCGGGGGGGAGTAATGTCGTTGACGTTGCTAGCCATTTGTGGTAGGTGCTGTGGCAGAATCACTGCAATGGCTTGTATACACGCCGCAAATATCGGAGAAGGCTGGAATCATAAACACTAATGAGAAGGTCCTTTGAATTGTTCTAATTGATATTCCGAAGACTGTATGTTTCTTTGTTGCCGGTTTAATGCTTGACCGGAATGGTCAATGATGATTGCTTTTGATTAGTATTTGAAGGATGGTAGAATCCCTTATTAGTTTGGGTGTGGCTTTGGAGAGGTCTTTTTTTGCATAAATGAGGTATAAGAAATAAGAAAAATGAGATAAGGCTAGGTGTTAAGTGGGTTAGAATTGAATAGATTGAGCCGAGAAAAGCAGTTGCGAGCTTAAAAATGAAGACTCGTAGGGTCCGCGTCAACTTAGATGGACTGGACACTTTGACTCCGTTAGATTTTCCTTTTATTAATATTAAAAAATTAAAAAAATCATAATAAAAATTGGTTTAGTTATTGGATATGCTTGCAATTACATCTTCTCGAAAATTGAACGGGTGGCATGTCATGTTTTGGGAGGGAGTAACATCATTGACGTTGCTGGCCATTTGTGATTGGTGCCATGCCAGAATCACCGTGCTGGCTCATATACACGTTGCAAATATTGGAGAAGGTTGGAGTCATAAACACTAATGAGCGGGTCCTTTCGATAGTTCTAATTGACCTTAGAAGACTATATGTTTACTTGTTGCCGCTTTGTTGCTTTCCCGGCACAGTCGACAACAATTGCTTTTGATCAGTATTTGTGGGATAGCAGTCTCCCTTATTAGATTGGGTGTGCCTTTGGAAAAGAGTTTTTTTTGTAGAAATGAGGTATAAGAAATAATAAAAATAAGATAAGGCTTGGTGGAAAGTGGGCAAGGATTGAATAGATTGAGCCTTGAAAGCAGTTGTGGGCTTAAAAACTCAGGCTGGTAGGATCCGCGTCAGCTTAGATGGACTGGACACTTTGACTCCATCTGATTTTCTTTTTGTTAGTCTTAAAAAATTGAAAGAAAAGAACTTATAATAAAAACCGGTGTAGTTATTGGAGACACTTGCAATTACATCTTCTCGAAGATTGAACGGGTGGCGTGTCATGTTTTTGGAGGGAGTAACATCCTTGACAGTTTTGGCCATTTGTGGTAGGTGCCATGCCATAAACACCATGCTGGCACATATAGACGCCGCAAATATTGGAGAAGACTAGAGTCATAACCACTAATGAGTAGGTCCTTTGGATTGTTCTAATTGACCTTCTGAAGACTGTATGTGTCGTTATTGCTGCTTTGCTGCTTGACCAGCACGGTCGACGACCATTGCTTTTGATCAGTACTTTTGGGATGGTAGTCTCCATCACTAGTTTGTTTGTCGCTTCGCAAAGGGGTTTTTTTTGCAGAGATCAGGGATAAGAAATAATAAAAATGAGAGAAGGCTAGGTGTTCTAAAAATTGGTGTAGTTATTGGATACGATTTCTACTACATCTTCTCGAATATTGAACGGGTGGCGTATCATGTTTTGGGAGGGAGTAACGTCATTGACATTGCTTGCCATTTGTGGTAGGTGCCATGCCAAAATCACCGCGCTGGCTCATATACACACTGCAAATTTTGGAGTAGGCTGGAGTCGTAAACACCAATGAGTAGGTCCTTTCGATAGTTCTAATTGTCCCGCTGAAGACTGTATGTTTTCTTGTTGCCGCTTTGGTTCTTGACCAACATGGTCGACGAAATTGCTTTCGATTAGTATTTGTGGGACGGTAGTATCCTTTATTAGTTTGGATGTGGCTTTGGAAATGGGTTTTTTGTAGAAATGAGGTATAGGAAATAATAAAAATGAGATAAGGCTAGGTGTTAAGTGGATTAGGATTGAATAGATTGAGCCGGGAAAAGCAGTTGTGGGCTTAAAAACCCGAAACCGGTAGGGTCCGCGTCAGCTTAGTTAGATTGGACATTTTTGACTCGGTTTGATTTTCTTTTTGTTAATATTAAAATATGAGCAAAAAAAACTCATAATAAAAACTGGTGTAGTTATCGGATACGGTTACAATTACATCTTCTCGAAGATGGAACAGGTGGCATGTCATGTTTTGGGAAGGAGTAATGTCATTGACATTGCTGGCCGTTTGGGGTAGGTGCCATGCCAGAATCACCGCGTTGGCTCCAATAAATGTCGAAATGTTGGACAAGGCTGAAGTCATAAACACTTAGGAGAAGGTCCTTTGGATAGTTCTAATTGATCTTTTGAAGACTGTATGTTTCCTTGTTGCCGGTTTGGTGCTTAACCGGCACAATCGACGACAATTGCTTTTTATTAGTATTTTTGGGATGGTAGTCTCCCTTATTAGTTTGGATGT
Organism: Eucalyptus grandis; assembly: GCF_016545825.1. Lineage (NCBI taxonomy): Eukaryota > Viridiplantae > Streptophyta > Magnoliopsida > Myrtales > Myrtaceae > Eucalyptus > Eucalyptus grandis. The sequence continues at coordinate 3,374,879 of NC_052618.1, forward strand.
GGCTTTGTGGAGGGGTTTTTTTGCAGAGATCTAGTATAAGAAATAATAAAAATGAGATAAGGATAGGTGTTAAGTGGGTTCGGATTGAATAGATTGAGCCGAGAAAAGCAATTGTGGGCTTAAAAACCTGGACCGCTAGGGTCCGCGTTAGCTTAGATGGATTGGACACTTTGACTCGATTCGAAGATTGAACGGGTGGCGTGTCGTCGATTCGGAGGGCGTAACGTCGTGGACGTTGTTGGCTATTTGTGGTAGGTGCCATGATAGAATCTCGCGTGGGCTAATATACACGCCGCAAATATTGCAGAAAGCTGGAGTCATAAACACTAATGAGCAGGTCATTTGGATTGTTCTAATTGACCTTATGAAGACTGTATGTGTCTTTGTTGTCGCTTTGTTGCTTGACCGGCACGGTCGATGACAATTGCTTTAGATCAGTATTTGTGGGATGGTAGTATCCCTTATCAGTTTGGATGTGGCCTTGGAGAGGGGTTTTTTGCAGAAATGAGGTCTAAGAAATAATAAAAATGAGATAAGGCTAGGTGGTAAGTGGGTTTGGATTGAATAGATTGGGCCGAGAAAAGCAGTTGGCGGCTTGAAAACTCGGACTGATAGGGTCCGCATCAGCTTAGAGGGACTGGACACTTTGACTCCATCCGATTTTCCTTTTGTTAAGATTAAAATTTAAAGGAAAAAAAGTCATACTAAAAACTAGTGTAGTTATAGGATAAGCTTGCAATTACATCTTCTCGAAGATTGAAGGGGTAGCATGTCATGTTTGGGGGGGAGTAATGTCGTTGACGTTGCTGGCCATTTGTGGTAGGTGCTCTGGCAGAATCACCGCGGTGGCTCATATACACGCCGCAAATATTGGAGAAGGCTGGAGTGATAAACACTAATGAGAAGGTCCTTTGGATTGTTCTAATTGATCTTCGGAAGAGTGTACGTTTCCTTGTTGCCGCTTTAATGCTTGTCCTTTGGTTTTTTTTTTTTTTTTGCAGAAATAAGGTCTAAGAAATAATAAAAATGAGATAAGGCTGGGTGGTAAGTGGGTTAGGATTGAATAGATTGAGCCGAGAAAAGCAGTCGGCGGCTTGAAAACCCGGACAGATAGGGTTCGCGTCAACTTAGAGGGACTGGACACTTTGATTCCATCCGATTTTCCTTTTCTTAAGATTAAAAAGTTAAAGGAAAAAAAGTCATACTAAAAACTGGTGTAGTTATATGATAAGCTTGCAATTACATCTTCTCGAAGATTGAACGGGTAGCATGTCATGTTTTGGGGGGGAGTAATGTCGTTGACGTTGCTGGCCATTTGCAGTAGGTGCCATGGCAGAATCACCGCGGTGGGTCATATACACGCCGCAAATATTGGAGAAGGCTGGAGTGATAAACACTAATGAGAAGGTCCTTTGGATTGTTCTAACTGATCTTCGGAAAGACTGTACGTTTCCTTGTTGCCGCTTTAATGCTTGACCGGAACGGTATATCACAATTGCTTTTGATCAGTGTTTGTACGATGGTGGAATCCCTTATTAGTTTGGATGTAGTTTGGAGAGGGGTTTTTCTTGAGAAATGAGGTATAATAAATAATAAAAATGAGATAAGGGTAGGTGTTAAGTGGGTTAGAATTGAATAGATTGAGCCGAGAAAAGCAGTTGCGGGCGTAAAAACCCAGACCGGTAGGGTAGGCGTCGGCTTAGATGGACTGGACACTTTGACTCCATTCGATTTTCTTTTTGTTAATATTAAAAAATTAAAAGAAAAAACTCATAATAAAAACCGGTGAAGTTATTGGAAACGCTTGCAGTTACATCTTCTCCAAGATTGAACGGGTGGCGTGTCATGTTTTGGGAGGGAGTAATGTCGTTGACGTTGCTAGCCATTTGCGGTTGGTGCAGTGCTAGAATCATCGCACTTGCTCATATAGACGCCGCAAATATTGGAGAAGGCTGGAGTCATAAGCACTAATGAGCAGGTCCTTTTGATAGATCTGATTGACCTTCTGAAGACTATATGTTTCCTTATTGCCTCTTTGTTGGTTCACCGGCACGGTCGATGACAATTGCTTTTGATCAGTATTTGTGGGACGGCAGTCTCCCTTATTAGGTTGGATGTGGCTTTGGAGAGGGGTTTTTTGCAGACATGATGTTGCATCCCAAAATTCAAGACAAGCTCTAAGGTGTATTAAAGCTTGTAATTAGGTAATGAAATTTCCTATGGCTTATGCTTTAGCCATTAGTCTCTTTTTAAGATTAGGTGATTTGTCCTTGTGTTTATCAGATTTTTAAATTTGACAGATTAATGATAAAAAAAAAAATCTATGCTTGGTCATGCACTTTATGGATTAAATTCCTATAAATAAAATGTCACAAGACTTTGGCCATGTGGAATTTAAAATTTAAATTTATAGAAGAAATTATAAAAAGGGGAAAATTTAATTTTTATTTAGGTTGGGCCTTAGGCCCGTTGGCCAAAGCCTTGATGGGCCGAATGGCCGGCCCAATAGAAGCCTATGGAAGGGGGTTGTCGCCGGCCCAAAAGAAGGCCCAAGAGGAGGCCCAAGCCAATGCATGAGCTTTGCCAAGTGGCAAAGAGGAGCTCATGCATTGGCCAAATTGAAAGGCAAACTAATCATTGCAAATGATTAGGAAATGGGGGAATAAAAGGGAAGAGGAGAGACAGAGGTGCCCGGTTGAGCTACCACCCAAAGAGAGAGAGAGATTGTGCGAGAGAGAGGGAGAGTGAGGCCGAGAGGGAGGAGAAGCCGAGAGGAAGGAGTCGCCGTCGCACGCCATCCGTCCGCCTGTGCGCCGCCCGTTCGCCGCCGTGTGCCGTCGTTCGTTCAGTCTAGAGGCAAGTTGGGAATCCACTTTCTAGTCTTGCACCAATTTTTGGCATGTATGGTCGAAATTTAGGATGTTTGGAGGTATGGGAGTGAAGCTAATGTGTTTGGTACTTGATAGCATGCTGTTTTCGCATAAACAGTTTGAGTCAGAACATTGTGAGAGCTTCCATGCATTTTAGAGTTCGATTTTGACTTTGATATATTCATGGAAGTTGTAGCTAACACCTTGAAATAAAACATACTCAAATTTAGTACAAAATGATGGAGATTTGAGGGGTCAAACTCTCATCCTACAGAGATGCTAGATCTGAAATGTTTTCGCATGAATCCGCCTGAGCCAGAACTTTGTGGAGGTTTTGATGCATGTTTTGAGTTCGATTTTGACTTTGATATCTTCATGGAAGTTGTAGCTAACACATTAAACTAAAAATATATAAAATTTAATACAAAAGGATGGAGATTTGAGGGGTAAAACTCTCATCCTACGGAGACCCTAGATCTGGAACGATTTCACTAACCTTTCAGTGGATTTGTGGTTGCATGTTGATTTGTGCTAAGAATATCTCTTTGATTTATTCATGAAAGTTGTAGGGGACATCTTAAAATACAACATAATAAAATTTGAAGTAAAATTAACAATTAAAACCTAGTAAATCGACTAAATCTTGAAGACAGTAAATCTGGAGACCTGGTACAGGACACCCGAGAGTTCATGGACCTAAATGACGACTATACTCTGGATATTTGACTTGGATCTCTTCATGAAACTTGTATAGAACATCTTGAAGTAAAATATATCCAAATTTCAGAGGAAACGAAGAATAATAGGTAGGTGAAGACTCAGTATTTCGGAGATGCATGCACTGGACGTTTTGGTGTTAGATCCAGAAGCTTCGTGTTACTGTGGAAAATAATCCAAAAATAATTTGGCTTAGAAGTCTTCATAAAAAATCTATTTTAGTGTCTTTTCTATAACTTGGTAAAATTTCGTAATTTTTGGAGGTTTTTTGGATATTTTAATCAAATTATTTCAGAAACTGTGCGTTCTGATTTCATCCGAAATTACATGCTGAATTTGTGTGAATTACGAATTTGTGTGGAATTCTATTTGGCCATGTATTTTGCATGAAATAATTATCCCATTGTCTTGTCTATCACTAGCCTTAATTTTATGATTTTTGAGAATCATATGGATATTTAAATTAAATATTTTCGAAAGTGGTACGAGCTGGAATTTAAATAAATGTAAAAAGGGCATGATAAATGGATTGTTTTAATTGGTAAGAATTCCATTTTACGAAAAATTGTACCTTGTTGCATATATGATGAGGTCTTGATGCATGCATGACAATGAATTGAGATGCATGTATGAATTTAATGCTGAATATGATTTTGTTTGCCATTACATCATGTGCCATGCTAAATTGAGATCGAAATCGATGAACATGAATAATGATCAATGAGGAAATTGTTGTGGTGGATGATAATGCCCTGGGAGTATCAGGATGCCCGGGGTGGGGGGTGCCGAATGCCCGGAATGTATAGAGATACATTGCCGGATGGCCCTGGGAGTATCAGGATGCCCGGAATGGTTGGGTGCCGGAAGCCTCGGAGGTCTTTGCTCGAGGGGATGCCTCGTGATGCTAGTTAGGATGCGAGATGCTCGGAATGTGGGGGTGTCGGATGCCTGGTGGCCTTAAATGGCTGAATGCCGGAGGTTTTTCTCGCGATGCTAGGATGGGGTGCGAATGTAAAGTATGAGATGAAATTGGTGATCTTGAGAAAGGGTGATGGAGTGATCAAATTGAAAGTTAAAAGTGGAAATTGAATCATGCATAATGATATGCATACATGACATGATATGATGATGATCACCTGTGGCATACATTATATGATATGATGATGATCACCTATGATGATGAGGGCATGTGTATGATATGATGATGCCATGATGATGATGACATGTGTATGATATGATGATGATGATATGTCTATGACATAATGATGATGGCATAGGTATGATATGATGGTGACCTATGATATGATGATGTCATGATGATGATGACATGTGTATGACATGATGATGATAACCTATGACATGACGACTTGTTTATGTTATGATTATAATGAAGAAGTATGATGGTGTATGCATGGCTTCAAGGTAAGTATGCATGGATGCATGAATGGCCTGTATGATGTGGTGATTGTACTATATGACGCATTGAGTGGTTATTGGGTTCTTTTACCTGCTAAGTGGTTGTACTCACCCCTTTGGGGACCAACATTTTAGATTAGCAGTATGCCGCTCCCTGCTGTCACGCAAGGTGTATTTTACGGCCTACCTTCGGATGTTGAGGTCGAGGGCGAGGAGTTTCACTATCCTTCCGTTCCCGGACTGACGTATATTAGAGTGCGATGTTTAGTTATGTACGACATAGGCCTGGCTGGGGGCCTTGTTGTCCAGGAGTTTATCTCCGTCCATGTTCGCCAAGATGGAGAGATACGTGGGATGTTACCGCCGCCACCGCCTGATGCACTGAGATGGATGTAAGGGCCCGTACGTGACGAGTAGGAGCTGGATCTTTTTGGGATAGTTAGCCGACACTGATGATGGGGATTTAGCACGTGAGTTGTAGCGGGTCGAGGGTTTCTTTTTGAGGTTTAGGCCGGGCGTGGCTGAGTCCTAGCTTTTCCTTTTCATGTACCGACCCAAGAAATCCCATCTTGAAAATATGTAAATAAAGTGTCATGGCTCGTCTTTTAATCATGATGATTAGTGGTGTGCAATTCTATCATGGTTGTTGGAGGGTGAGATGGCGATGTATTATTTTGCTTCGCTAATGAGTCGCACTGGGACCACTTTCAAAAGAAAAAAAATGTCTATGATTTACGACGCTTCGGCTAAGAGATGTAATTAGGAGTAACGCTAGGTGCCTGAGGTGACCCCAGGTGGTTCGGGGTGTCACACATGAGGTATAAGAAATAATACAATTGAGATAAGGCTCAGTGGAAAGTGGGTTAGGATTGAATAGATTGAGCCTTGAAAAGCAGTTGTGGGCATAAAAACTCTAGTTGGTAGGGTCCGCGTCAGCTTAGATGGACTGGACACTTTGACTCCATCCGATTTTCTTTTTGTTAATTTTAAGAAATTAAAATAAAAAAACTCATAATAAAAACTGGTGTAGTTATTGGATACGCTTGCAATTACATCTTCTCGAAGATTGAACGGGTATCGTGTCATGTTTTGGGAGTAACGTCGTTGACGTTGCTAACCATTTGTGGTAGGTGCCGTGGCAGAATCACTGTGGTGGCTCATATACACGCCGCAAATATTGGAGAAGGGTGGAGTCATAAACACTAATGACAAGGTCCTTTCGATTGTTCTAATTGATCTTCTAAAGACTATACGTTTCCTCGTTGCCACTTTAATGCTTGACCAGATTGGTCGATGACAATTGCTTTTGATCAGTATTTGTAGGATGGCAATATCCCTTATTAGTTTGGATGTGGCATTGGAAAGGGGTTTTTTTTTTTGCGGAAATGAGGTATAAGAAATAATAAAAAAATAGATAAGGCTAGGTGTTAAGTGGGTTAGGATTGAATGGATTGAGCCGAGAAAAACAGTTGTGGACTTAAAAACTTGGACCAATAGGGTCTGTATGGACTGGACATCTGATTTTCTTTTTGTTAATATTAAAAAATTAATAGAAAAAAACTCATAATAAAAACTGTTGTAGTTATTGGATACAATTGCAATTACATCTTCTCGAAGATTGAACAGGTGGCGTGTCATGACATTGCTGGCCATTTGTGGTAGGTGCCACGCCAGAATCACTGTGCCGGCTCGTATACATGCCGCAAATATTGGAGAAGGCTAGTGTCATAAATACTAATGAGCAAGTCCTTTCAATTGTTCTAATTGTCCTTTTGAAGTTTGTATGTTTCCGTGTTGCCGCTTTGCTACTTTACCGGCACGGTCGACGACAATTCCTTTAGATCAATATTTGTGGGATGGTATTATCCCTTATCAGTTTGGATGTGGCCTTGGACAAGGATTTTTTTGCAGAAATGAGGTATAAGAAACAATAAAAATGAGATAAGTCTGGGTGGTAAGTCGGTTAGGATTGAATAGGTTGAACCAAGAAAAGTAGTTGAGGGCTTAAAACCTGGACCGATATGGTCCGTGTCACCTAGATGGACTCGACCCTTTGACTCCATCCGATTTTCTTTTTGTTAATATTAGAAAATTCAAAGAAAAAAAGTCATAATAAAAACTCGTGTTGTTATTGGATATGCTCTCAATTACATCTTCTCGAAGATTGAATGAGTGGCATGTCATGTTTTGGGAGCGAGTAACATCGTTGACGTTGCTGGCCATTTGTGGTAGGTGTGATGCTAGAATCATCGCGTTGGCTCATATACACGCCGCAAATATTGCAGAAAGTTGGGGTCATAAACACTAATGAGGAGGTCCTTTGGATTGTTCTAATTGACCTTCTGAAGACTGTATGTGTCATTGTTGCCGCTTTGCTGCTTGACTGGCACGATCGATGACAATTGCTTTTGATCAGTATTATTGGGATGGTAGTATCCCTCATCAGTTTGGATGTGGCCTTGGAGAGGGTTTTTTTTTTTTGCAGAAATGAGGTATAAGAAATAATAAAAATGAGATAAGGCTCGGTGGTAAGTGGGTTAGGATTGAATAGATTGAGCCGAGAAAAGCAGTTGGGGGCTTAAAAACCCAGATTGATAGGGTCCCCATCAACTTAGATGGATTGGACACTTTGAGTCCATCCAATTTTTTTTTTTGTTAATATTAAAAAATTAAAAGCATAATAAGAATTGGTGTAGTTATTGGATACGATTGCAATTGCATCTTCTCGAAGATTGAACGGGTGGCGTGTCATGTTTTGGGAGGGGGTAATGTCGTTGACGTTGGTGGCCATTTGTGGTAAGTGCCATGCCAGAATCACTACGCTGGCTCATATACACGCCGCAAATATTGGAGAAGGCTGGAGTCATAAACACTAACGAGCAGGTCCTTTCGATAGTTCTAATTGACCTTCTGAAGACTGTATGTGTCATTGTTGCCGCTTTGCTACTTGATTGGCACGGTCGATGACAATTGCTTTTGATAAGTATTTGTGGGATGGTAGTATCCCTCATCAGTTTGGATGTGGCCTTGGAGAGGGGTTTTTTTTGGCTGAAATGAGGTATAAGAAATAATAAAAATGAGATAAGGTTGGGTGGTAAGTGAGTAGATTGAGCCGAGAAAAGCAGTTGGGGGCTTAAAAACCTAGATCGATAGGGTCCTCGGCAGCTTAGATGGATTGGACACTTTGAGTCCATCCGATTTTTTTTGTTAATATTAAGAAATTAAAAGAAAAAAAAACTCATAATAAAAATTGGTGTAGTTATTGGATACGTTTGGAATTACATCTTCTTGAAGATCGAACGGGTATCGTATCATGTTTTGGGAGTAACGTTGTTGACGTTGCTGGCCATTTGTGGTAGGTGCCGTGGCAGAATCACTGTGGTGGCTCATATACACGCCGCAAATATGGGAGAAGGGTGGAGTCATAAACACTAATGAGCAAGTCCTTTCGATTGTTCTAATTATCCTTCTGAAGACTGTATGTTTCTGTGTTGCCGCTTTGCTACTTTACCGGCACGGTAGACGACAATTCCTTTTGATCAATATTTGTGGGATGGTAGTATCCCTTATCAGTTTGGATGTGGCCTTGGAGAGGGGTTTTTTTTTTTGTAGAAATGAGGTATAAGAAACAATAAAAATGAGATAAGGCTGGGTGTTGAGTGGCTTAGGATTGAATAGATTGAGCCCAGAAAAGCAGTTGAGGGCTTAAAAACCCGGTCCGATATGGTCCGCGTCAGCCTAGATAGACTGGACCCTTTGACTCCTTCTGATTTTCTTTTTGTTTATATTAAAAAATTCAAAGAAAAAAAAATCATAATAAAGTTGGTGTTGTTATTGGATACGCTCTCAATTACATTTTCTCGAAGATTGAATGGGTGGCATGTCGTGTTTTGTGAGGGAGTAACATCGTTGACGTTGCTGGCCATTTGTGATAGGTGTGATGCCAGAATCACTGCGCTGGCTCATATACACTCCGCAAATATTGTAGAAAGTTGGGGTCATAAACACTAATGAGCAGGTCCTTTGGATAGTTCTAATTGACCTTCTGAAGACTGTATGTGTCATTGTTGCCGCTTTGCTGCTTGATTGGCATGGTCGATGACAATTGCTTTTGATCAGTATTTGTGGGATGGTAGTATCCCTCATCAGTTTGGATGTGGCCTTGGAGAGGGGTTTTTTTGGCAGAAATGAGGTATAAGAAATAATAAAAATGAGATAAGGCTGGGTGGTAAGTGGGTTAGGATTGAGTAGATTGAGCCGAGAAAAGAAGTTGGGGGCTTCAAAACCTAGATCGATAGGGTCCTCAGCAGCTTAGATGGATTGGACACTTTGAGTCCATCCGATATTTTTTTTTTGTTAATATTAAGAAATTAAAAGAAAAAAACTCATAATAAAAACTGATGTACTTATTGGATAAGCTTGCAATTACATCTTCTTGACGATCGAACGGGTGGCATGTCGTGTTTTGGGAGGGAGTAACATCGTTGACGTTGCTGGCCATTTGTGATAGGTGTGATGCCAGAATCTCTGCGCTAGCTCATATACACGCCGCAAATATTGTAGAAAGTTGGGGTCATAAACATTAATGAGCAGGTCCTTTGGATAGTTCTAATTGACCTTTTGAAGATTGTATGTGTCATTGTTGCCACTTTGCTACTTGATTGGCACGGTTGATGACAATTGCTTTTGATTAGTATTTGTGGGATGGTAGTATCCCTCATCAGTTTGGATGTGGCCTTGGAGAGGGGTTTTTTTGGCAGAAATGAGGTTTAAGAAATAATAAAAATGAGATAAGGCTGGGTGGTAAGTGGGTTATGATTGAGTAGATTGAGCCAAGAAAAGCAGTTAGGGGCTTAAAAACCTAGCGGCAGCTTAGATGGATCGGACACTTTGAGTCCATCCGATTTTTTTTTTTTTGTTAATATTAAGAAATTAAAAGAAAAAAAACTCATAATAAAAACTGGTGTACTTATTGGATACGCTTGCAATTACATCTTCTCAAAGATCGAACGGGTATCGTGTCATGTTTCGGAGTAACGTTATTGACGTTGCTGGCCATTTGTGTTAGGTGCCGTGGCAGAATCACTGCGGTGGCTCATATACACGCCACAAATATGGGAGAAGGGTGGAGTCATAAACACTAATGACAAGGTCTTTTCGATTGTTCTAATTGATCTTCTAAAGACTGTACGTTTCCTTGTTGCCGCTTTAATGCTTGACCGGATTGGTCGATGACAATTGCTTTTGATGAGTATTTGTACGATGGCAGTATCCCTTATTAGTTTGGATGTGGCTTTGGAAAGGGTTTTTTTTTGCAGAAATGAGGTATAAGAAATAATAAAAACGAGATAAGGCTAGATGTTAATTGGGTTCGGATTGAATAGATTGAGCCTAGAAAAGCTGTTGTGGGCTTAAAAACCCGGACTGATAGGGTTCGCGTGAGCTTAGACGGACTAGACACTTTGACACTAGTCGATATTCTTTTTGTTAATATTAAAAAATTAAACAAAAAAACTCATAATAAAAACTAGTGCAGTTATTGGAAACGCTTGCAATTACATATTCTCGAAGATTGAACGAGTGGCGTGTCATGTTTTAGGAGGGAGTAAGTCGTTGACGTTGCTAGCCATTTGTGGTAAGTGCCGTGGCAGATTCACCGTGCTGGCTCATATGCACGTTGCAAATATTGGAGAAGGCTAGATTCATAAACACTAATGAGAAGGTCCTTTGGATTGTTCTAATTGATCTTCTGAAGACTATATGTTTCGTTGTTGCCGCTTTAATGCTCGATCGGATTGGTCGACGACAATTGCTTTTGATCAGTATTTGTAAGATGGTAGTATATCTTAATAGTTTGGATGCGGCTTTGGAAAGGGGTTTTTTTTTGCAGAAATGATGTATAAGAAATAATAAAAATGAGATAAGGCTAGGTGTTAAGTTGGGTAGGATTGAATGGATTGAGCCGAGAAAAGCAGTTGTGGACTTAAAAACTAGGACCGATAGGGTCCATATGGATTGGACACTTTGACTCCATCCGATTTTCTTTTTGTTAATATTAAAAAATTAAAAGAAAAAAACTCATAATAAAAACTGTTGTAGTTATTGTATACAATTGCAATTACATCTTCTCGAAGATTGAATAGGTGGTGTGTCATGACATTGCTGGCCATTTGTGGTAGGTGCCACGCCAGAATCACCGCGCTGGCTCGTATACATGCCGCAAATATTGGAGAAGGCTAGAGTCATAAACACGAATGAGGAAGTCCTTTCAATTGTTCTAATTATCCTTCTGAAGACTGTATGTTTCTGTGTTGCCGCTTTGCTACTTTACCGGCACGGTAGACGACAATTCCTTTTGATCAATATTTGTGGGATGGTAGTATCCCTTATCAGTTTGGATGTGGCCTTGGAGAGGGGTTTTTTTTTGTAGAAATGAGGTATAAGAAACAATAAAATTGAGATAAGGCTGGGTGGTGAGTGGCTTAGGATTGAATAGATTGAGCCAAGAAAAGCAGTTGAGGGCTTAAAAACCCGGTCCGATATGGTCGGCGTCAGCTTAGATGGACTGGACCCTTTGACTCCTTCCGATTTTCCTTTTGTTAATATTAAAAAATTCAAAGAAAAAAACTCATAATAAAAACTGGTGTTGTTATTGGATACGCTTTCAATTACATCTTCTCGAAGATTGAATGGGTATTGTGTCATGTTTCGAGAGTAACGTTGTTGACGTTGCTGACCATTTGTGGTAGGTGCCGTGGCAAAATCACTGCGGTGGCTCATATACACGCCACAAATATGGGAGAAGGGTGGAGTCATAAACACTAATGACAAGGTCCTTTCGATTGTTCTAATTGATCTTCTAAAGACTGCACGTTTCCTTGTTGCCGCTTTAATGCTTGACCGGATTGGTCGACGACAATTGCTTTTGATTAGTGTTTGTATGATGGCAGTATCCCTTATTAGTTTGGATGTGGCTTTGGAAAGGGTTTTTTTTTTTTTTTTTGGATAAATGAGGTATAAGAAATAATAAAAACGAGATAAGGCTAGATGTTAATTGGGTTCGGATTGAATAGATTGAGCCCAGAAAAGCTGTTGTGGGCTTAAAAACCCGGACCGATAGGGTCCGCGTCAGCTTAGACGGACTACACACTTTGACTCTAGCCGATTTTCTTTTTGTTAATATTAAAAAATTAAACGAAAAAAACGCATAATAAAAACTAGTGCAGTTATTGAAAACGCTTGCAATTACATCTTCTCGAAGATTGAACGGGTGGCGTGTCATGTTTTGGGAGGGAGTAAGTCGTTGACGTTTCTGGCCATTTTTGGTAGGTGCCATGCCTGAATCACCGCACTGGCTCATATACATGCCGCAAATATTGGAGAAGGCTGGAGTCAAAAACACTAATGAGCAGGTCATTTCGATAGTTCTAATTGACCTTCTGAAGACTGTATGTTTCCTTGTTGCCGCTTTGGTGCTTAACCGTCATGCTCAACGACAATTGCTTTTGATTAATATTTTTGGGATGGTAGTGTGGCATCCGAAAATTTCGATGACCCTATGTACTATTACTAGTGAAACTGAGGTTTATTCCAAATATTGTGTAGAGAAAATATTTTTATGTATACTCACCATAGCCGTTCAATCCTTTAGACCACTATATATTCAATCTCAAACAAAAATCTACTGCCACGATTCCTATTTTGATGGCCAGCAAGCGCATATCTTGCGCCAAATCACAGCCCGCGTTCATGTTGGAATGAAGAGCTACGAGAATTTCAATTAAATTTCCAAGCAGCCCATGCATGAGGCGTGCATGGTATTCCACACACAAGCTGCCACCCAGCCCAATTCAGTCGACTATAGGAGCCCACTAACGAAGACACGTTCATGTGACGGTCAACCGAAGGAAAAATATTTGACCCTTGCAGCCACGTGACTTCATTCTCGGTGGCCAACAGAGAAGAAAATTCTGACAGCTGCTATTGATCGTGTCTCCAAGCGGCCAAAGAATATTGCCACGTTTCTTCCACCTGTCCTCACCTCCTTCTGCCGTTGGAACATCTTCATTTGTTGACTGGTTTTCAACAAAACCAGTGACCAGAGAAGCAAGGCCAGAGGAGGCCACGTTGTTTCATGTGGAGCAACCAGCGAAGGCCAAGAAAACCCAGCTGGAGACACGCCTCCTCCACCTGTCCTCCATGCATGCATCCACCGAAAATCCCCCTCTTCGTTGGCTGGTTTTTAGCAAAACCAGCAGCTAATCTGCTCGTGTAAGTGAGCTAAAGAGAGTGACCGAGCAGAACCGAGAGAGAGAGAGAGAGATCGAGCGAGGAAATTCGCGAGTGAGCAGCAGGTGGGTGAACAGCGAAGAGGAAGAAGGGATCACCTTCTGCCGTGCTCGAGCTGCTGCCGCCTCGCCGCCGGTTCCTGTCGCCGACCGGCCAAGCCGCGACCTCCGAACCTCCATTTTCAGACAGCCACCGAGTGAGAGAGTTTAAGGCAAGCAATTGTTCTTCAATCTATATTGTTGCAAGCTGTTTTGCCTAGAAAAGAAGTGAAATAAGTGAGGAGAATGGAGCACTTGAGCTGCATGTTGAGTCTTTGATATGTAGGAGGGTGTTAGATCAAGAAAACTGGTTGTGGATGAGTGCTGGATTTCGAATTTCATGAAGTGTGAGTGCTGGATTTTTGAACTTGCACGTGAAACCAAATGAATTTGAGATTCTGACCATGAGGAATCTTAGTGATAATCATGCTGTGGTAAGGTGTATTGTGTGTATGGACAAAGAGTATGATGATGGGAGGTCGAAATCTAATGTATAGGAGGAGTTTTGTGAACCTGTGAACTGTTTCTGTGAAAAACAGTGTGACCTCAGGCGACATTTTAATTTTTCTGTAATTATCTGGCAACAATTTGATTTTGAACCCTTGATGAAAGTTTTAGAGAACATCTTCATGAATAACATATCCAAAACTCAGAGAAAAAAGAACAAAGTACGACCCTCGAAATAATTTTCCTACAAAAATATGAAATCTGGAATTTTACAGAATGTTGGGTAGGAAGAAAATCGAAGTTTTACCCTCGGTACCTATGGAATCTGACCTAGTGTCCTTCTTGAGATTTGTTCCTCTAGTTTTTATCGATAACGTGTCAAAATTTCGTAATTTTATGAGCCCGTTTAGTAATTAAGTCGGAATTGTTGCTAAAACTGCGCAATTGTATAAATTAAGTTACTGTTTCGAGATTTCTATAGAATTATCCTATATGAAGTATAGTTCTTGAATTGCCATGTGACTTGATGATGCTGATGGTGGGAGGTTTGTGACTTGATGATGCTGATGGTGGGATATTTTGATTGATAAAAAGTTTGTGAGATACCTTGTTTGACATATGATGATGCATTTGTAAATTAAAATGCAATTTGTTTGATAAAAGGGTTCATGAGATATCTTGTTTGACATATGATGATGCATTTGTGAAATTAAATGCGATTTGTTACCCATTGAACCCTCGGATTAATGATGCCGCGGGAGTTGGGATGCCCAAAGGATCGAGTGAGTCGATGCCTTGTGGATGCCCAATGGCCTTAAATGGCTGAATGCCAAAGGCTTTTCCCTGGGAGTTTCGGGATGCCCGGTGGTATGCTAGTCGGTACACAATTCCGGATGGCCAGGGTAACCATTTTCATGGGAGGCCCTCGAGGTTCCTCGTGATGCCAGGTTGGGTACGAGATGCCTGGAGGCGTGATTCGCTCCAGATTCCCGGTGGCCTTAAATGGCTGAATGTCGGAGGCTTTCGTGATGCCTGGAAGGATGCGAATGCCGGAGGGATGCAAACATTGGTCCTCCGGGGATGAAACCTTTTGAAAAATAAAATGAATGATTTGACTATAAGTGTGTGGGGTCTGAATATGTTGTCATCACCTTGAAGGGTTTCATGATTGTGATCTGATTATGTGGCATATAATTCTTATAGAATTGCAATTGCTTTAGTATTGAAGAATTTCATGATATTGATATCCATTTATCCCTTGTCCCCTTGCCTTGTCTATCTTGTATGAAATTAGATCCTGATTGTTATGCTCGATATAGCTTGTTGAATCTTTTGCTGCTAAGTGGTTGTACTCACCCCGTTTGGGGACTAACATTTCAGACTAGACAAGATACCTCTGCCGCCATCGCCACCAACAGATGGACCGAGTGGATGGATATGGCCACAAGGAGGAGGACAGCAAAGGAAGGAACTTTTGGACGTCGACACTAATCGATGGACTTTAAGAATATGACTGTTGGAAGAGATGTCGATCATCTTTGAAATATAGCCGAGTATAGAAAGCCTTGGCATTTTGATATACCAACGAATGATGTCCATCTAGTTATGTAAATGAAAGTGTTCAGCTTTAACTTATATAAATGTGTTAAGTTGGTGTGCACTGTTTTCTGATTATAGAGAAGGGAGTTGTTGGATACGCTTCCGCCATATAAATTGCACAGGGACCGACCTAAAAGATATAAACCCCAGGATTGATAGACCTTCAGGTCAAGTAAGAGAAATGTAAGCGAACTGTGGCGACTCCCACGGTTAGGGGGCCGTCGAGGGGTGCCACAGGTAGTCTCCCTTATTAGTTTGGATGTGGCTTTGCAGAGTGGTTTTTTGTAGAGATCCGGTAGAAGAAATAATAAAAATGAGATAAGGCTAGGTGTTAAGTGGGTTAGGATTGAATAGATTGAGCCGAGAAAAGCAGTTGTCGGCTTAAAATCTCTAGCTGGTAGGGTCCGCGTCAGCTTAGATGGATTGGACACTTCGACTCCATTTGATTTTCTTTTTGTTAAAATTAAAAAATTAAAAGAAAAAAACTCATCATAGAAACTGGTGTAGTTATTGGATACGCTTGAAATTACATCTTCTCTAAGATTGAACGGGTGGCGTGTCATGTTTTGGGAGGGAGTAATGTCGTTGACGTTGTGTGCCATTTGTGGTAGGTGCCGTGGCAGAATCACAGCGCTGGCTCATATACACGCCGCAAATATTGGAGAAGGCTGGAGTCATAAACATTAATGAGAAGGTCCTTTGGATTGTTCTAATTGAACTTCTGAAGACTCTTGGTTTCCTTGTTGCCGCTTTAATGTTTGACCGGAACGGTCGACGACAATTGCTTTTGATCAGTATTTGTGGGATAGTAGTCTCCCTTATTAGTTTGGATGTGGCCTTGCAGAGGGATATTTTTTAAGAGATCAGGTATAAGAAAGAATAAAAATGAGAGAAGGCTACGTGTTAAGTGGGTTAGGAGTGAATAGATTGAGCCAAGAAAAGTAGTTGTGGGCTTAAAAACTCCGGCTGGTAGGATCCGCGTCAGCTTAGATGGACTCGATACGTTGACTCCATCCGATTTTCTTTTTGTTAATATTAAAAAATTAAAAGAAACAAATCATAATAAAAACTGGTGTAGTTATTGGATATGCTTGCAATTACATTTTCTCGAAGATTGAACGGGTGGCGTGTCATGTTTTGGGAGGGAGTAATGTCATTGACATTGCTGGCCATTTATGTTTGGTGCCATGCTAGAATCACCACGCTGGCTCATATACACACCTCAAATATTGGAGAAGGTTGGAGTCATAAACACTAATAAGAAGGCCCTTTGGATTGTTCTAACCGACCTTTTGGAAGACTGTATGTGTCCTTGTTGCCACTTTGCTGCTTAACTAGCACGGTCGGTGGCAACTGATTGTGATCCGTATTTGTGGGATGGTAGTATCCCTTATTAGTTTGGATGTGGCTTTGGAAAGGGCTTTTTTTTTTTTTTTTTTTTTTTTTTTGCAGAAAATGAGGTATAAGAAATAATAAAAATGAGATAAGGCTAGCTGGTAAGTGGGTTGGGATTGAATAGATTGAGTCGAGAAAAGCAGTCATGGGCTTAAAAACCCAGACCGATAGGGTCCGCGTCAGCTTAGATGGATTGGACACTATGACTCGATTCGATGTTCTTTCTGTTAATACTAAAAAATTCAATGAAAAAACTCATCATAAAAACTAGTGTTGTTATTGGATACGCTCTCAATTACATCTGCTCGAAGATTGAACGGGCGGCATGTCATGTTTTGGGAGGGAGTAACATCGTTGACGTTGCTGGCCATTTGTGGTAGGTGCCATGCCAAAATCACCGCGCTGGCTCATATACACGCCGCAAATATTGCAGAAAGTTGGGGTCATAAACACTAATGAGAAAATCCTTTGGATTGTTCTAATTGACCTTTTGAAGACTGTATGTGTCATTGTTTCCGCTTTGTTGCTTGACCAACACGGTTGACGACAATTGCTTTTGATCAGTATTTGTGGGATGGGACTATCCCTTCTCAGTTTGGATGTGGCCTTGGAGAGGGGTTTTTTTTTTGCAGAAATGAGGTATAAGAAATAATAAAAATGAGATAAGGCTTGGTGGTAAGTGGGTTAGGATTGAATAGATTGAGCTGACAAAAGCAGTTGGGGGCTTAAAAACCCAGATCAATAGGGTCCTCGTTAGCTTAGATGGACTGGACACTTTGACTCCATATGATTTTTTTTGTTAATATTAAAAGATTAAAAGAAAATAACTCATAATAAAAACTGGTGTAGTTATTAGATACGATTGCAATTACTTCTTATCGAAGATTGAACGGGTGGCGTGTCAAGTTTTAGGAGGGGGTAACGTTGTTGACGTTGTTGGCCATTTGTGGTAGGTGCCATGCCAGAATCACTGCGCTGGCTCATATACATGTCACAAAAATTGGAGAAGGCTGGAGTCATAAACACTAATGAGCAGGTCCTTTCGATAGTTCTAATTGACCTTCTGAAGACTGTATGTTTCCTTGTTGCCGGTTTGGTGCTTAACCGGCATGGTCGATGACAATTGCTTTTGATTAGTATTTTTGGGATGGTAGTCTCCCTTATTAGTTTGGATGTGGCTTTGCAGAGGGGTTTTTTTTGCAGAGATCTGGTATAAGAAATAATAAAAATGAGATAAGACTGGGTGTTAAGTGGGTTAGGATTGAATAGATTGAGTTGAGAAAAGTAGTTGTGGGCTTAAAAACTCTGGCTGGTAGGATCCGCGTCTGCTTAGATGGACTGGACACTTTGACTCCATCCAATTTTCTTTTTGTTAATATTAAAAAATTAAAAGTAAAAAACTCATAATAAAAACTTGTGTAGTTATTGGATACACTTGCAATTACATCTTCTCAAAGATTGAACTGGTGGCGTGTCATATTTTGGGAGTAACGTCATTGACGTTGCTGGCCATTTGTGGTAGGTGCCGTGGCAGAATCACCACGTTGGCTCATATACACGCCACAAATATTGGAGAAGGCTAGAGTCATAAACACTAATGAGAAGGTCCTTTGGATTGTTCTAATTGATGTTTTGAAGACTGTACGTTTCCTTGTTGCCATTTTAATGCTTGACCAAAGCGGTTGATGACAATTGCTTTTGATCAGTATTTGTAGGATGGTAGTATCCCTTATTAGTTTGGATGTGGCTTTCGAGAGGGGGTTTTTACAGAAATGTGCTATAAGAAATAATAAGAAAGAGATAAGGCTAGGTGTTAAGTGGGTTAGGATTGAATAGATTGAGCCGAGAAAAGTAGTTGCTGGCTTAAAAACTTGGACTGGTAGGGTCAGCATTTTCTTAGATGGACTGGACACTTTGACTCCATCCGATTTTCTTGTTGTTAATATTAAAAAAATTAAAAGAAAAAAACTGAAAATAAAAACTGGTGTAGTTATTAGTTTGGATGTGGCCTTGGAGAGGGGTTTTTTGCAGTAATGAGGTATAAAAAATAATAAAAATGAGATAAGGCTAGGTGGTAAGTGGTAAGTGGGTTAGGATTGAATAGCTTAAGCTAAGAAAAAAAGTTTTGGGCTTAAAAACGTGGACCGATAAGGTCCGCGTTAGCTTAGATGGATTGGAAACTTTGACTCAATCCGATTTTCTTTTTGTTAATATTAAATGTACTATTGTCATGCTATGTTGGATTGAACTTGAAGAGTACTAGATTGAGTTAGACATCTAGATATTGCCACATGAATGTAAAAACATGAAGATAGGAGTGAATCTACTGAAATCAATATACTGTTTTGTAGAGAACAGCTCATCCTTTGGTGACTCCATGAATTTTTTGTACTTATCTAGCCGCAATTAGACTTGAAACCCTTAATGAAAGTGGTAGGATACATCCTTAGAATTAACATACCAAAATTGAGAATAAGTGGACAAGGTTTGGTCGATGAAACGATTTTCTTTGTAAATGTTAAATCTAGAAGCTATTACAGAGTGTTAGTAAGGAATATCAAAATTACTGCTCTTTATATACAATGAATCAGGCCTAGTGTTCTTCATGAAACATTTTCCTTTAGGTATTGTTTATAACATATCCCAATTTCATAATTTTCTGAGTTAATTTACGGGTTATTCTGAAATTTTCATTAAAACTGCACATTCTGGTTTTTAAGCCGTTTTACTTCGACTTTGCTCAACTGATTTCAAAAGTAAATGCATCTTGAGTGGTTATGTGACACGATGATACTAGCATTGGCATATCATGCAATATTGAGATGTGATGAGACTCAAGAGACATTTTGTCATTGCTTTGAAAAGTGTTTTTTTTTTAAATTAAGATATAAATTGTTGCCGTTCGACCCTCGGGTCAACGATGCCCCGAGAGTCGGGATGCCCAAAGGTTTGAATGAGTCGATGCCCTTTTGATGCCTGGTTGTATCATGAATACATGCCCAGAGGTTTTCCCTGGGAGCTTCAGGATGCCCGGTGGTATGCTTGTCAGTACGTAATTCCGAATGGCAAGGGTAACCATGTCTATGATCCCTAGTGATTCCTCGTGATGCCAGGTGGGGTGCAAGATGCCCAAAGGTTCGAATGAGTGGATACCCTTTTGATGCCCGGTTGTATTTTGAATACATGCCCGGAGGCTTCCGCGATGCTAGGGATGGGTGCGGAGTCCCCGAAGGATGCAAACATTGGTCCTTTGGGGGATAAAACCATTTGAATGATTATATTAAGTGTGAGTGTGGTCTGGTTATGGGACTAAATTGTATGGCGTGGAATGGGACGTGTCATTATAATTTGGGCCTATGATTGGGACTTGTGTGACTAGACACAATGCATGTTATTGGTTGGAAATGCACTGGTCATTGCATTGAAGAGTTATATGGTTTGGATGCATACTCATTCATGGATTGCCTATTTTGTCTACCATACTTGAATCTGGATATTAATAGTAATACTTGATATAGTTTGATGAATCTTTTACTGCTAAGTGGTTGTACTCACCCCTTTTGGAGACTAACATTTCAGACTATACAAGATACCTCTGCCACCACCACCACCAGCAGATGGACCGAGTGGTTGGATATGGCCGTGAGGAGGAGGATACCAATGGAAGGAACTTTTGGACGTCGACACTGATCGATGGACTTTAAGTATATGACTGTTGGAAGAGATGTCGGTCATCTTTTTAAATATAGCCAAGTATAGAAAACCTCGGCATTTTGATGTAGCAATGAATGATGACCATCTAGTTATGTAAATAAAAGTGTTCGGCTTTAACTTATATAAAATGTTTACTTGGTGTGCCACGTTTTTTGAATATAGGGAAGGGAGTTGTTGGATATGCTTCCGCCATATAAATTGCGTAGGGACCGACCTGGATTGATGGACCTTCAGGTCACAAAGGAGAAAGGTAACGAACTATGGTGACCCTAACGGATCGGGGGCCGTCGAGAGGTGCCACATCCATTTGTATCAGAGCTATGGTCTATTTGGAGTGATAAGTTGCCTCAGATGGAAATGAGGATAGGATGATGCACACCATAGGATACTAACTAGAGTGGTTGACTAACTTTGAACAACGGGTGATAGATATTCACTCGTAGATCCCTGGTAACTAGTGTGATGTTGATTTTTTGTGTCAGTAGCATTCTATATTACTTATGTGACTTTAGTAATAACCTTAATAATGATCTGACTAGTGACACCGAGTTGCAAATTATTCTTGAGGCAAATGCTTGGAAATTGAATGGAAATCATGGTATGAATTGGGAGTTCTCATCCATCGAGAGCTGAAGCCTTTGCTGCAAAGGCTGAACCCCAGATGGAAGATATCTTACAGGCATTGGCCAATATAGGAAATCTAATGGAAAGATAAGCACATCAACAACTCGGAGTGGAACGTCACCCTCAGGGACTGGTGGAACAATTTCTGAAGTTGAAACCACCTAAGTTTGGTGGAATGGGAAGTCCTGAGGAGGTGGAACATTGGATTGATGAGATAGAACATATTTTCCGGTTGTTAGACTGTAGTGATGCTGAGAAAATAGTTTTGGCAGAGTACCAATTGGAGGGAAATGCAAAGTTTTGGTGGAGAGCTTCAAGAGACACAATCTTTCCACCAAGTACTGAGATAAACTGGGATGAATTTGTTAGGGCTTTCAATAGGAAGCTTTTCTCTGATTGTGCCAAGGATAAGATGATCACTGAATTTGTTCAGTTAGAACAAAGGGAGCTAACAGTGGACCAGTAGGAGGCAAAATTTTCTAAATTGTCTAGGTATGCTCCTAGGTTGGTTGAGGATTGAGAGGAAAAGGGTAAGAGATTCCTAAAAGGATTAAGGACTGATATTAGAAAACAACTAGTGCCTCTGAATATAAGGGAATAGAATGAGATTTATGAGAGGGCATAGTTGGTGGAGCAAGAGTTAGTGAGAGAGCAATCGGAATCTAAAAGGCAAATGACCTTTAATGATGTTCGAAGGGGTAAGAGACCTTATCCTGATCAAGGACATCCCTAGGAATCTAAGAAGAGGAATAATTTTGGGAATTCTGGAAAAGTTAGGAGTGGCTCGATTATAGGGAGAGTACCCTATCAGAGTAATATTTTGCAGAGATGTGGTGGACAACATGGACGAGGACCTTATAATGATCGACTGAAATGTTTTGGCTGTGGGCAGAGAGGTCACTTTAAGAAAGATTGTCCACAAGAGAGGTCGCAGCCAAATTTCAACTTGATGCGATAGGTGCAACAACGTACTGCTAGACCAAATCTACCAAGGAATCCATAAAGGTCCCCAACACAAGGACGGGTGTACACAGTCACCCAAGAGGAAGTAGAAGCTTCCGAAAATGTTATCTTAGGTACAATTTCTATAGATGATAAGAAGTTATATGCGTTATTTGACATGAGTGGCACGCATTCATTTGTGTCTGAGAAATATAGATGATTGTGAGAAGTAGGAACCAAATCTTTAGATATGCCTCTTCGCATTTCCACACCATTCAAGGATATGGTGTTGTCCATGTTAGTATGTAAGAAGCGTGAGATTACCCTAGGGGAATGGGATATGGAAATGGACTTGGTAGTGATAGTTATGTATGACTTTGACGTCATCGTAGGAATTAACTAACTTCGTAAACAATGGACTAATATGAATGATCTCCCAAGATAATCCTTGCCTATGCGCCAAGGATAAAACCGTGAGGCTTAGTATGGGATAAGCCAAGTGGATAATATCTCTGTAAATTAGTCCCTATTGAAACAAGACCCTCCAGTGGATGTGTAGTTTGGGTTCAAACCAGGCAAAAATTGGTGTACCTGTAACGACCCGATCTATTGAGGGTGGGGAGTGGACGCCGAGGTCAGAGGACCTAAACAAGGAGTGGCTCCTGGCAGGCTTCTAGGATGGCAAAAGGGGGCAGGAATGAACCGAACTATGAACTGAACTAGGAAGGCAGTGTTTCTAGGATAATTCTATCAGAGTGGCGTACCGGCAGCATGGTTAAGCTTGTAGAACTCTTGTTTGTGAAAAAGAAGGATGGGTCGATGCATTTGTGCATTGACTACAGGTAATTGAATTAGATGACCTATTTGACCAACTGAAAGGAAGTTTGGTCTTTTTTAAAATTGACTTGAGATTAGGATATTAGTTAAGGATTAAGAAAGAAGACATTCCTAAGACTGCATTTAGGACTCGCTATGGACACTATGAGTTCCTAGTTATGCTATTTGGATTGACGAATGCCTTAGCTGCATTCATGGATTTACTAAATAGGATATTTAAGCCTTATTTGGATCAATTTGTGATTGTCTTCATTTGATGATATCCGGATATATTCTAAAGGACTCGAAGAACATGCGCAACATCTAAACATAGTGCTGCAAACAAAGTTTAAGAAGTGAAGTATGGAGAGTGAGTTATGAATTTGAGGATTAAGTTATGATCATTTAAGCTAAGTAGTGACTTCCTATTAGAGTGGTCATATGTATAGACTGATACATTACATTGGAAGTCTTGATACATTACATGGAAGCATTCAATATGTATAGACTGATCTTGGAAGCCATGAGTTTGAGTGGTCATATGAGACATGAAGTTATTTGTGGTTTATATGTCGGAATAATAGGTTTAATTGATGGAGGTCAACTTCTAAATTTTGGTGATGATCTCAGTTTGAAAAGGGTTATGTGGAATTAGTGGATATGATCAATTGTGATTATAGTCTTTCCAAGGTGAAATGGTGAAAGTTCAAGTTGTGGATTTGATGAGTGATTAGCCCAAGTGATGATCCTTTAGGGCAAGACATGAGCTATACTCAATGGAAACTAGACGAGTTCTTATCTTGGTGGATTATCGATCTTTAAATTGAATAAGTCTTGGTGGACTATCGATATTTGAACCGAATGAATGGTGCTATATTTTAGGCTTGAATTCATGTTGCAGCGAAGGCGTAGTGAATGTCTCTATTGGACTATACCAGACGAGTTATTGGTGGTGTTGATTTTGATGGTTCTAGGCTTGAATTGATGATGACAAAGGTATAGGAATAATTTGGCTAAATGGTGTGTTCGATTGAAGCCGTTAGATATACTAGAGTGGAAATGGGAACATGTGACAATGGATTTTGTACAAGAGTTACCAAGGATGTCAAGTGGCCACGACTCTATCTAGGTGATAGTAGATCACTTGACTAAGTCTGTCCATTTCCTAGTAGTTCGCGTAGACTATCTGATGAGTAAATTTGCTGATATATGTGTAAGCCAAGTGGTACACTTACATGGTGTTCCTGTAACTATCACATCCGATCAAGACTCAAGATTTACTTCAAACCTTTGGCGAAGTCTTCAAACCACCTTAGGGACTAAAGCTCTAGTTTAGTACTGCTTTTCACCCACAAATGGACGGATAAACAGAAAGAGTGATCCAGACACTAGAGAATGTGTTAAGAGCTTGCATCCTTGTCTTTAGAGGAAGTATTGGCCTAACCTTGAACACATACTCGATCATGAAGCCACTAAAGTGGATGAGAAAGTGAGGTACATAGACAAGCTAGTACAAGTACTGGATCGAAAAGAACAAGTTCTTAGGATGAAGAAAATTCCTCTAGTTAAGGTATTATGGCGACATCATGATTTGGAAGAGGCCACGTGGGAAAGTGAGAAGGAAATCAGGGAAAGATACCATCATTTGTTTGACAAGAGATGAGTGATGTCAAATTTCGAGTACGAAATTCTCTAAGGAGGGGAGAATTGTGGCATCTGACAGTTTCGACAACCCTTGAATGCGCGGCAGTTCATAATTAAGTGACAAAAGTATCGTCAGATTATGCCGTTGCTGCTATATATGAACATTGGCTCATATTATTGTTGGACCAATGCATTTCGTTTAGCGATGGCCTAATTGCCAAGTAAGCCATAGTCTTGTCGGAAAACTTTCATAGGTTTAAGTGAGACCAACCTCGTTCGTATACTTTTGTCGACATCAGAAAAATAACGACACGTCGCAAATTGACGAATTTGATAACGGCTTTCGTCATCGACACCGACGTTCGACCTTGTCGTACCATCATCATCATCGGCACTACTTTGGACCCCGCCGGTGTACGTACATAATTCTTTCGGTAATATCATACAATTATATCACCAAAGTGTATATGGAAGGAGAGAGGAATTTGAATTTGTATTGATTGAATTTTGTGAATTGAGGGAACGGAATTCAGCCACGTGCGAGAACACGCATACCCGTGCGGAGAGGAGTAGTCGTTCACGCCCAAATGCCGCCCAAGTTCTCCATATTGGTCGACACTTGAGTCAACTAAGGAAGGAAAATAGTTGAACCCATGAAGACACGTGTTTTCCTTCTCAGTGGCCAGCGAAGAAGGAACTTTGGACAGCTGCGTCGACCGTGTCTTCAAGCGGCAAAGAGGGTCATCAAGAACAGCCCACGAAGGAGTCACGTCCGCTGGTCAATAAATGGAAAATAATTGACCAAGAGGCTCTCACCAAAGGACACGTCACGGCATGCAGAGGGTGAAGTGGCCGTAGAAGCTTCTTGGGGATGGCCACGTCTTCAACAGCTGCCCCTTGCGTGTGCAGCCACCGACCAACCTGCATGCAATCAATTAACTCAATTAACTTAATCAACATCTAGGGTGGGCAAAGTGCTCGTGTGTTAGAGCAAGTAGAGAGAGAATGAGCAGCAGCGAGTGAGAGAGAGAGATCGGGCAAGTGATCCGCGAGAGAGGGTAGCGAAGGAAGAGGGAAAGGAGACTACCCTCTGCCGTGCAGGTGCGCTGCCGCCGTTGAGCTGCATTTGAAGACCCACGAGCTCTCCGTTCAGTTTGTCGATTGAGCTTAGAAGTGAGGCAAGTAGAAGTTCATTAATCTATGTTGTGCATGCTGTGATTAGCTGGCAAAGTGCTGGTAGATGTGAGAAAATGCTGAAATGGAATCTACATGTTGGATTTTTAGATGATTGAGATGAAGATAGAGTGCTGTTCTGTGGAGGGTTAAATGTATTGTTGTCGTGCTATGTTGCATTGAACTTGATGAGTACTAGATTGAGTTACACATCTAGATATAGCCACATGAATGTGAAAACATGAAGATAGGAGTGAATCTATTGAAATCAGTATACTGTTTTGTAGAGAACAGCTTGACCTTTGGTGACTCCATGAATGTTCTGTACTTATCTAGCCGGAATTAGACTTTTGAACCCTTAATGAAAGTGGTAGGATACATCCTTAGGATTAGCATATCAAAATTTCAGAATAAATGGACAAGGTTTGGTCGATGAAACGATTTTCTTTGTAAATGTTAAATCTGGAAGCTATTGCAGAGTGTTAATAAGGAATATCGAAATTACTGCTCTTGATATACAATTAATCTGACTTAGTGTTCTTCATGAAACATTTTACTTTAGATATTTTTTATACATATCCAAATTTCAGAATTTTCTGAGTTCATTTAGGGGTTATTCCAAAATTTTCATTAAAACTGCACATTCTGGTTTTTAAGCCGTTTCACTCCGACTTTGCTCAACTGATTTCAAAAGTAAATGCATCTTGAGTGGTTATGTAACATGATGATATTAGCATTGGCATATCATGCAATATTGAGATGTGATGAGACTCAAGAGACATTTTGTCATTGCATTGAAAAGTGTTTTTCTGAAATTAAGATGTAAATTGTTGCCGTTGGACCCTCGGGTCAATGATGCCCCAAGAGTCGGGATGCCCAAAGGTTTGAATGAGTTGATGCCCTTTTGATGCTTGGTTGTATTATGAATACTTACCCAAAGGTTTTCCCCTGGAGCTTCGGGATGCCCAGTGGTATGCTTGTCGATACGTAATTCCGGATGGTAGGGGTAACCATGTATATGATCCCCAGTGATTCCTCGTGATGCTAGGTGGGGTGCGAGATGCCCAAAGGTTCGAATGAGTCGATACCCTTTGGATGCCTAGTTGTATTTTGAATACATGCCCGGAGGCTTCCACCATGCTAGGGGTGGGTGCGGAGTCCCCAAAGGATGCAAACATTGGTCCTCCGGGGGATAAAACCATTTGAATGATTAAATCTAATGATTATATTAAGTGTGTGTGACACCCCGAACCATTCGCAAGTTGTCACCAGCGCCAACGTTACACCTTATCACCTTTCTGCTTTGAAGAAGTGTCCTAATTTACAGACACATTTTTTTTTTAAACAAAACGGTCTTAGCGCGACTCATTAGCGGAAGCAAATTAAAACATCACTGTCTCTCCCCCTACCAACCATGATACAAATACACACCACTAATCACCATAATTTTATAAACAAGCCACGACACTTTATTTACATATATATTTTTAAGATGGGATTTCTTTTGGGTCGGTACATCAAAAAGGAAAAGCTAGGACTCAGCCACGTCCAACCTAAAACCTAAAAAAGAAACCTCGACCCTCTACATTTCATGTGCAACAATTCCCCATCATCAGTGTCGGCTAACTATCCCCAAAAAGAAACAGGCCCTACTCGTCGCGCACGGGTCTCACACCCAACCCGGTGCATCAGGCGGTGGCGGCGGCAACATCCCTCGCATCGCTCCATCTCGATGAACATGTACAGATATGAACTCCTGAATAACAGGGCCCTCACCAGGCCTACGTCGTACATCACTAGACAGCGAACTCGAATGAAAGTCAGTGCAGGAACAGAGGGACAGTCTATCTCAGCACACTCGACCTCTACATCGGATGGTAGACCGTAAAATACACCACGCGTGACGGCAGGAAGCGGCATACTGCTAATCTAAAATGTGGGTCCCCAAAGGGGTGAGTACAACCACTCGGTAGATAGGGAAATCCAATAACAACTTAATGCATCATGCACATCATACATGCATTACAGGCATTACTTACCTTGAAGCCATGCGCATACTATCATGCATTATCGTATCAATTTATAACATATTCATGTGTATCATTATCGTATCATACATGTCATCATCATCATGACATCATCATCATGGCATCATTACATCATACATGTCATCATCATCATGACATCATCACATTACACATGTCATCATCATCATGGCATCATTACATCATACATGTCGTCATCATCATGACATCATCACATTACACATGTCATCGTGCCATATCATATATCATCATCATTATCATCATCATGCATATCATCATGCATATCATATCATGGGTGATCATCATTATTTCACATCACATATCATCATCATCATCATCATGCATATCATCATGCATATCATGTCATGGGTGATCATCATTATTTCACATCACATATCATCATCATTATCATGCATATCATTATGCATATCATATCATGGGTGATCATCATTATTTCACATCACATATCATCATTATTTCACATCACATATCATCATCATCATCATCATGCATGTCATCATGCATATCATGTCATGATTTAATTTCCACTTTTAGCTTTCAATTTGATCACCACATCACCCATTTCTCAATTCATCAATTTCATCATCCCCTCGGGCAAAGACCTCCGAGGCTTCCGGCATTCAGCCTCCCACGCCGCCGGGCATCCGGCCCCCCACATTCCGGGCATCTTGC
Source organism: Eucalyptus grandis (assembly GCF_016545825.1). Lineage (NCBI taxonomy): Eukaryota > Viridiplantae > Streptophyta > Magnoliopsida > Myrtales > Myrtaceae > Eucalyptus > Eucalyptus grandis. The sequence goes on from NC_052618.1 coordinate 3,403,301, forward strand.
ATCTCAACTAGCATCACGAGGCATTCCCTTCGGGCAGAAACCTCCGACAGGGCTTCCGGCATTTACACTCTAACTGGTCGGCCATCCCGCACCCCAATTCTGGCATCGCGAGGCATTCCTTTCGGGCAAAGACCTTCGACAAGGCTTCCGGCCCCCCACATTCCGGGCATCCTGAATCTCCCAGGGAATCCGGCAATGCATCTCTATACATTCCGGCCTCATCCTCAACCACAACCACTTCCTCACTTATCATTATCCACATTTACCATTATTTTGATCTCAATTTAACATGGCATATGGCGTGACATCAAACAAGTCATACTTGGCACACATGCATCACAATTCAATGTCATACATACACCAATATCTCATTATACATGCAACAATGTATAATTATTTATTAATAAATTCAATGGACTTTATGGCCAATAAGATAATCCATTTTATTTTATTTTATTATTTTTATTTATTTATTTATTTATAATAAATAAATATTAAATTCAATATCTATAAATTCCCAAAATTATAAAAATTCAAGAAATCATTAAACAAACCAATAGGATGACAATTTCATGCAAAATTCATGGCCAAATTGAATTTCACACAATTTCACAATTTCCACAAAATAGCACAAATATTCGGATAAAACCAGATTGCACAGTTTTCGAAGAAATTCGATTAAAATATCCATATGGTCTCCAAAAATTACGAAATTTTACAGAGTGATAGCCAAGAAATTTTCGCACAACTTTCATGAAGAACTACAAGCCATATTTTTTTTTAGATTAATTTATACAACCTCACAAAGCTTCTGGACCCAGTACCGCATCGTCCAGTGCACATATCATCGAAATATTGAGATTTCACCTACCTATTCTCTTTCGTTTTCTCTGAAATTTGGATATGTTCTACATCAAGATATCCACTACAAGTTTCATGAAGAGATCTAAGTCAAATAACCGAGTATAGTCATCATCTATGTCCATGAAGTCTCAGGTATCTCAAAATACATCACCAGAATCATCTTCTTCAAGATCTATTCGATTTACTAGGCTATACTTGTTCATTTCACTTAAAATTTTATTATGTTGTAGTTTAAGATGTCTCCTACAACTTTCACGAAGAAACCGAAGTGAGATTCTCAACAAAAACTAACATGCAACCACGAATTCAGCAAGAGGTCAGTAAAAACTCTCCAGATCTGAGGTTTCTGTAGAACAAGACTTTTACCCCACAAATCTCCATCATTTTTCACGAAATTTCTGTATGTTGTAGTTCAAGATGTTATCTACAACTCGCATGAAGAAATTGAAGCCAAAATCGGACTCTAAACACACATGCAAGCTCAAACAAGTTTCTGACTCACACGGTCCGAACACAAACAGCCACACCATCCCACACAACTCATCCATGCTTCGGTTTTTCTCATCTAACACCCAAAAATTCAACATGCAAACAACACACAAGCATGCAAGAGAAGCTAGAGGACTCCCACTTGCCTCTAGAACGGACGGTCGACATCGTAGGGCGGCGAACACGGCGGACGAACGGCGACAACCCCTCAGCTCCGCCTCCTTCCTCTCTCGGCCTCTCCTCTCTCTCTCTCGCACACCTCTCTCTCTCTCTCTCTCTCTCCTTGGGTGAGCAAAATGGCCGGCCACCCTCTCTCTCTTCCTTTCTTATACCCCCAAATCCTCATGATTAACAATCATTACTTGCCTACAAACCAACCAATGCATGGCTTTCCCCCTTGCCACTTGTCGATTGAATTTTTGAATTTGGGCTTGGGCTTTTGGGCTTGGGCCATCCGGCCACTTCTTGGGCCTCCTCTTGGGCTGGTCGACAGCCCACTTGTGGGCTTCAATGGGCCGGCCAACTTGGCCCATTAAAGTTCCACTCTTGGGCTTAAGGCCCAATCAATTTTGACCCTCTTTTTCCTTTTTTTTGAATTCTTCTATAAATATTTTTAAATTTCAATTTTCATCTTGGCCAAAGTCTTAGGGCATTTTATTTATTGAAATTTAATTTATAAGGTACATGGCCAAGCATAAATTATTAATCTATCAAATTTAAATTTTCACAATCATATGCACAAATCATCTAATTAAAGGCTAATGGCTAAGGTATAAACCTTAGGAAATTTTATCACCTAATTAGGAACTTTAACACACCTTATGGCTTGGCTTTGAATTTTGGGATGCCACAGTGTGAGTGTGGTCTGGTTATGGGACTAAATTGTATGGCATGGAATGGGATGTGTCATTATAATTTGGCCCTATGATCGGGACTTGTGTGACTAGACACGATGCATCTTATTGGTTGGAAATGCACTGGTCATTGCATTGAAGAGTTATATGGTTTGGATGCATACTCATTCATGGATTGCCTATTTTGTCTACCATACTTGAATCTGGATATGAATAGTAATGCTTGATATAGCTTGATGAATCTTTTATTGCTAAGTGGTTGTACTCACACCGTTTGGGGACTAACATTTAAGACTAGACAAGATATCTCTGCCGCCACCGCCACCAGCAAATGGACCGAGTGGTTGGATATGGCCGCGCGGAGGAGGATAGCAATGGAAGGAACTTTTGGATGCCGACATTGATCGATGGACTTTAAGTATATGACTGTTGGAAGAGATGTCAGTCATCTTTTGAAATATAGCCGAGTATAGAAAACCTTGGCATTTTGATGTACCGACGAATGATGTCCATCTAGTTATATAAATAAAAGTGTTTGGCTTTAACTTATATAAAATGTTTACTTGGTGTGCACTATTTCTGAATATAGGGAAGGGAGTTGTTGGATACGCTTCTGCCATATAAATTGCATAGGGACCGACCTAAAAGATATAAACCCCCAGGATTGATGGACCTTCAGGTCATGAAGGCGAAAGGAAAGTGAACAGTGGCGACCCCAATGGATCGGGGGCCGTCAAGGGGTGCCACATCTTCTTTTTGTTAATATTAAAAAATAAAAGAAAAAAAACTAATAATAAAAACTGGTGTAGTTATTGGATACGCTTGCAATTACATCTTCTCAAAGATTGAACGGTTGGCATGTCATGTTTTGGGAGGGAGTAACGTCATTGATGTTGCTGGCCATTTGTGTTAGGTACCATGCCAGAATCACTGCGCTGGCTCATATACATGCCTCAAATATTGGGGAAGGCCAGAGTTATAAACACTAATGAGAAGATCATTTCGATTGTTCTAATTGACCTTCTGAGGACTGTATGTTTCCTTGTTGCCGCTTTGCTGCTTGACCGGCACGGTCGACGACAACTAATTTTGATTAGTATTTGTGGGATGGTAAAATCCCTTATTAGTTTGGATGTGGCTTTGGAGAGGGGTTTTTTTTTTTTCAAAAATGAGGTATAAGAATTAATAAAAATGAGAAAAGGCTAGGTGGTAAGTCGATTAGGATTGAATAGATTGAGCAGAGAAAAGCAGTTGTGGGCTTTAAAACCCGTACCGGTAGGGTCTGCGTCTGCTTAGATGGACTTGACACTTTGACTCGATTCGATTTTCTTTTTGCTAATGTTAAAAAATTACAAGAAAAAAAGTCATAATAAAAACTAGTGTAGTTATTTGATATGCTTGCAATCACATCTCCTCGAACATTGAACGGTTGGTGTGTCATGCTTTGGGAGGGAGTAACATCATAGATGTTGCTGGCCATTTGTATTAGGTGCCATGCCAGAGTCACCGAGCTAGCTGATATACACGCCGCAAATATTGGTGAAGGCTAGGGTCATAATTATTAATGAGAATGTCATTTGGATTGTACTAATTGACCTTCTGAAGATTGTATGTGTCGTTGTTGCTGCTTTGCTGCTTGACCGGCATGGTCGACGACAATTGCTTTTGATCAGTATTTGTGGGATAGTAGTGTGGCATCCCAGAAATTCAAAGCCGAGCTATAAGGTGTGTTAAAGTCTTTAATTAGGTGGTAGAATTTTCATGGCTTATGTTTTGGCCGTTAGTCTTTTAATTTGATGATTTGTGCTTGTGATTGTGGAAATTTAAATCTATGCTTGGCCATATGAATTAAATTTCAATAATTAAAATATCCCAAGACTTTGGCCAAGATTGAAATTGAAATTTAGAAATCTTTATAGAAGGAATTTCAAAAAAAAAAAAAAAAGAGAAGGAAAAAGGGGTTGAAATTCGAAATGGGCCTTGGGCCCATTAGCCTAAAGCTTGGTGGGCCAAGCTTGTCGGCCCATTAGAGCCCAAGAAGGAGAGAATTCGACCAGCCCAAGGGAGTGGCCGGATGGGCCTAAGCCCATGCCCATTCAAATTCAAAAATAAAAATTACATGTGGCACAAAGGAGAGCATGCATTGGTTGGACAATAGGTGAATCAATCATTACTAATCATGGGCTTTAGGGGATATAAAAGAGAGAGAAGAGGAGTGGCCGGTTCTTCTTGATCATTTGGCCGAGAAAGGGTGAGAGAGAGAGAGGGTGTTCGAGAGAAAGGGAGGAGAGACCGAGAGGAAGAGAGAGGAGGCAGAGCCGAGAGGGAGGTGCCGCCGTGTGCTCGCCGTTCGCCGCCTTGTCCGACCACCGTACGCCGTCGTTCATCGCCGTTTGCTCATCTTAGAGGCAAGTGGAGTCCGTAACTTCTCTTGCATGTTTGTTGTGTGTTTGCATGTTAGATTTTAGGTATGATTCGTGCGAAAGACCGAGGTAAGAGTTGGTTATTTGTAAACCGTGTGACTGTTCTTGTTCGGTTTGTGGAAGTCAGTAGCTTGCTCGAGCTTGCATGTGTGTTTGGAGTTCGATTTTGGCTTCGGTGTCGTCATGAAAGTTGAAGCTAACATCTTGTAGTATGACATAATGAAATTTCGTAGAAAACGATGGAGATTTGAGGGGTCAAAAGTTCTATCATACGGAAACCCTAGATCTGCGAAATCTTCACTGACCTCTTGTTGATTTCTTGACAGCATGTTGATTTCTGTTGAAGATTTGACTTCATTGTCTTCATAAAAGTTGTAGGTAACACATTGAAATACAACATACTCAAATTTGAAGAGAAATTAACGAGCATAGCCTAGTGAATCGGCTAGATCTTGGAGATGATTGATTCTGGTGGTGTGTTCCGAGACACCCGAGACTTGATGGAGTTAAATGGTGACCATAATTTGGTTATTTGACCTAGATCTCTTCATGAAACTTGTAAAGGATACCTTGATACATAACATACTAAAAGTTCAGAGGAAACGAAAGAGAATAGATGGGTGAAATCTAAAAATTTCGGAGAAGTGCATTCTGGACGATGCGGTAGTGGTTCCAGAGGTTTCGTGGGGTTGTATAAATTAATATAAAAAGAATTTGGCTTAGAGTTCTGCACGAAAAGTCCACGAAAATGTGTTGGTTAGCACCCTGTAAATTTTCGTAATTTTGGAGGCCATATGGAGTATTTTAATCAATTTATTTGGAAACTGTGCAATTCTGGTCATTATCCGAATATCATGTGCTAATTTGTGGAAATTGTGAAGTTACGAAATTCAATTTGGCCATGAATTTTGTATGAAATTGTGATCCTATTGTTTTTTTAGTGATTGTTTGAATACTATGATTTTGGGAAAATCATAGATATTAAATTTAATAATTATTTATGAAAATAAATAAATATAATAATAATAAATAAAATAATAATAAAATAATAATAAAATAAAATGGATTTTTATTTGACCATGGATTCAATTCCATTTGTGTGGCATATGTGTGATGAGGTCTTTGCACATGAATTGGATTGAGATATATATGTGATAAAGTCTTGGTATGCGTATGACATGGTCCTTGTACATGTATTGAATTGAGTTGTGTATGGGATAAAGTTTTGGCATGTGTATGACATATGAATTGAGATGCAAGTGTGAATTTCATGTCAAGTGTGATTTGTTTGATACCATGCCAAGTGCCATGTAAAATTGAGATAAAGAAATGGTATATGTGGATGATGGTAAATGAGTAAGAGGTTGTGGTGAATGATGATGTACAGGTGGCATGGTGGCGTAATTCAGTGATTCCTGGGAGATTCAGGATGCCCGGAATGTGGGGGGCCGGAAGTCCGGTTGTATCTTGGATACATGCCCGGAGGTTCCTCGCGACACCAGGATTTGGGTGCGGGATGCCTAGCTAGAAGGGTAAAGGCCGGAAGCCTGTCGAGGTTTCGCCGAAGGGAATGCCTCGTGATGCTAGTTGAGATGCGAGATGCCCGGAATGTGGGGGCCGGAAGCCGGTGGCCATGGGATGGCTGAGTTTGTCGGGAGCCTGTCGGAGGTTTTCGCCCGAAGGGTTGATGATGGAGCCTGATCGGAGGAAAAGGGTTGATGATGAGATTGATGATTTGAGAAATGGGTGATGTGGTGATCAAAATTGAAAGATAAAAATGATAATTAACTCATGCAAGATGATGATGATGATGATATGTGATGTGATATGATGATCACCCATGACATGATATGCATGATGATGATGATGATGTGATGTGATATGATGATCACCCATGATATGATATGCATGATGATAATGATGATGATAATGATGATGATGAGATGTGATGTGATATGATGATCACCCATGATATTATATGCATGATGATATGCATGATGATAATGATGATGATGGCATGTGATGTGATATGATGATCACCTATGATAATATATGCATGATGATGCATGATGATGATGGCATGTGATGTGATATGATGATCACCTACGATAATATATGCATGATGAACTGCATGATGATGATAATGATATATGATATGCCATGATGATGATGATTATATGTGATGTGATATGATGATGCATGATAGTGTGTGCCTGGCTGCGAGGTAAGTGATGCCTGCAATGCATGTGTAATTTGCATGATGCATTGAGTTGTTATTGGATTTCCCTATCTGCTGAGTGGTTGTACTCACCCCTTTTGGGGATAACATTTCAGATTAGCCAATATGCCGCTTCCTGCCGTCTCGCATGGTGTATTCTATGGTCTACCGTCTGATGTAGAGGTTGAGTGTACGGAGATAGATTGTCCCTCTGTTCCCGGATTGACTTTTATCCGAGTGCGATGTTTAGTGATGTATGATATCGGCCTGGCTGGGGGTCTTGTCATACAAGAGTTCATTTCTGTGCACGTTCGTCGAGATGGAGCTATGCGAGGGATGCTGCCGCCGCCACCGCCTGATGCACCGGGTTGGGTGTGAGACCTGCGCGCAACGAGTAGGAGCTGGATCTCTTTTTGATGTAGATAGTCGACACTTTCGATGGGTGGTTTTTGTGCTCGTATGATGTTTGAGGGTCGAGGTTTCTTTTTGAGGTTTTAGGCTGGACATGGCTGAGTCCTAGCTTTTCCTTGTTATGTACCGACCCGAGAGTAGTCCCATCTTGAAAATATATGTAAATAATGTGTCGGTGGCTGTTTATAAAATCGATGTTTAGTGGTGTGTATTTGTATCATGGATTGGTAGGGGATAGATGGTGATGTTTAATTTGCTTCCGCTATGAGTCGCGTTGGGACCGATCGTTTTAAAAAAAAAGAAAAAGAAAATGTGTCTGCAAATCAGGACGTTTGTTAGAAAGAAAGAAAGGTAATAAAGTGTAACATCAGAGCTTGTGGTGATCGCCAAAGGGTTCGGGGTGCTACAACGCTCCTTTTTGGTATCAGAGCGAATGGCTATAGGTGGAGTGATAAGGAGCCTTATTTGGGAATTGAGGAACATGATGACAATGCACACCATAGGAACTAAAATGAAATAATTGAATAACGGGTGATGGATATTCACTCGTAGATCCCTAGTAGTTTATTTTGAGTTGCCTTTAGGTACCAGTAACATGTATATGTTACTTATGTGATAGTAGTAATTGCTTTGAGTGGAGGCAGTGAGTCTCGGATTATTCCGAGGCAATGCTTGGAAATTGCAGGAAAGTCATGGTGCGAGCGGAAGTGCTCATCCATCGAGGGCTGAAGCCTCTCTGCAAGGGCTGAACCCGAATGGAAGATATCTTGCGAGGCATTAGCCAATATTGGAAATCTGATGGAGAGGCGGCGCGGCAACAGCTGGAAGCGAACGCCGTACTCAAGGACTAGTGGAGCAGTTTTGAAGCTGAAGCCACTTAAGTTTAATGGAGTGGGAAGTCCTGAGGAGGCAGAGCATTGGATTGATGGGATGGAAAGAATTTTCCGGCTGTTGGACTGCACCGATGTTGAGAAAATAGTCTTAGCAGAATATCAATTGGAGGGGAATGCGAAGTTTTGGTGGAGAGCTTCGAAGGACATAATCTTTCCACCAGTACCGATGTTATTGGGAGGAGTTTGTTAGGGCTTTTAATAGGAAGCATTTCTCGATTGTGCTAAGGATAGGAAGATTACTGAATTTGTTCAGCTAGAACAAAAGGGATTATTTGTAGATCGGTATGAGGCTAGATTTTCTGAATTGTCTAGATATGCTCCTAGATTGATTGAGGATCAGGAGGAGAAGGCTAAGAGATTCCTGAAAGGGCTGAGGACTGACATTAGGAAGCAACTGGTGCCTTTGAACATAAGAGATTATAATGAGATTTACGAAATGGCGCAGTTAGTGGAGCAGGAGCTGATGAGAGAGCGGTTGGAGTTTAAGAAACCATTGAATTTTAGTGATGTGAAAAAGGGGAAGAGACCTTATTCTGGTCAAGGTCAAACCTGGAATGTGAAGAAGAAGAGTAACTTTGGAAATTTTGGAGGAGCAAGGAGTGGTCTGAATATAGGGAAAGCACCCTATCAGCCTGGTATTTGCCAGAGGTGTAATGGGAGACATGGCCCAGGACCTTGTACGGGACAACAGAGATGTTTTGGTTGTGGACAAGTAGGTCATCTTAGGAGGAATTGCCCACAAGAGAGGTCGCAAGTGAGTGTTGGCTCAGTGCGACAGGGATATCGAGTGCTTTGTTAGGTCGAATCCGCAAGGAAATCCTCAAAGACCGCCTGCACAAGGAAGGGTGTATGCGATTACCCAGGAGGAAGCGGAAGCTTCCAAGAATGTTATCTTAGGTATGATTCTTATTAATGGTGAAAAGGCATATGCATTGTTTGACATGGGTGCAACGCATTCGTTTGTGTCTGAAAGATATAGATGTTTGAATAAGATAGAAGTTATGCCTCTTGAGACGCCTCTTTGTGTTTCCACGCCTTTAAAGGATATGGTATTGTCTACGTTGGTGTGTGGAATTGTAAGATATCCATGGGAGGAAAGGACATGGAAATAGACTTGGTTGTAATGGCTATGTATGATTTTGATGTTATTATAGGAATGGACTGGCTTCGTAAGTATCGGGCTAGAATGGATTGTTATAGAAGAGTGATTCAATTCGTTTTACCCGATCGGTCTAGTTGTGAATTTTAGGAGGTCGAGACCCAATTGCTGTGGCGCTTATTTGTGGTAGAAGCTTGTAAGTTACTTGACGAAGGATGTCAAGGGTACCTAGCCATAGTTAGAGATTATGCAAGGAAGGAGCCTAATCTCGAGGAAGTTCGTGTAGTTAACGAATTTCAAGATGTATTTCGAGGAATTGCACAGATTGCCGCCAAAGCGGGAGATTGAATTTGAAATTGAATTAATGCCTGGAATAGGACCAATATCAAAAGCCCCGTATAGAATGGCCTTAGTTGAATTGAAGGAATTGAAAGTGCAACTGCAAGAATTGCTCGACAAAGGATTCATTAGACCAAGTGCTTCACCTTGGGGTGCACCGGTCTTGTTTGTGAAAAAGAAAGATGGATCGATGCGCTTGTGTATTGACTATAGGCAGTTGAATCAGGTGTCCATTAAGAATAAGTATCATTTGCCTAGAATTGATGACTTGTTTGACCAACTCCAGGGAAGTTCGGTCTTTTCTAAGATTGACTTGAGGTCGGGATACCATCAGTTAATAATTAAGAAGGAGGACATTCCTAAGACTGCGTTCAGGACTCGTTATGGACACTATGAGTTCCTTGTTATGCCATTTGGATTGACTAATACACCTGCCGCATTTATGAATTTGATGAATAGAATATTTCAGCCTTATTTAGACCAGTTTGTGATTGTTTTTATTGATGATATTCTGGTATATTCAAAAGGGCCTAAAGAGCATGAGCAGCATTTGAGAATAGTTTTGCAGACTTTGAGAGAGCATAAGTTGTATGCTAAGTTTAGTAAGTGTGAATTCTGGTTGGATCGGATAATATTTCTAGGACATGTGGTGTCAGGAAAAGGAATTGCAGTAGACCCGGCAAAAGTTGAAATGGTAGTGAATTGGCCGAGACCAACGACACCTACTGAGATACGAAGTTTCTTAGGATTGGCTGGTTATTATAGAAGGTTCATTGAAGGATTTTCAAGACTGGCAGGACCTTTAACCAAATTTACTCGAAAGAATGTGAAATTTGAGTGGAATGGAGAATGTGAAAGGAGTTTTCAGGAGCTCAAAAGGAAATTGACTTCGACTCCAATTCTGACTATACCTACTGGACCTGATGGTTTTACAGTGTATAGTGATGCATCTTACAAAGGACTAGGATGTGTGTTGATGTAGCATGGCAAGGTTGTAGCCTATGCATCCAGACAATTGAAACCCGTGAGCTGAATTATCCGACGCATGATTTAGAGCTAGCGGCTATAGTGTTTGCCTTGAAGATATGGAGACACTATTTGTATGGGGAAAAGTTTGAGATTTATACGGATCATAAAAGTTTGAAGTATCTGTTCTCACAAAAGGAGTTGAACATGAGACAAAGGAGGTGGATGGAGTTGTTGAAGGATTATGATTGTAAGATAAGATATCATCCGAGGGAAAAGCGAATAGAGTAGCGAGATGCTCTTAGTCGAAAGTCGGCTATGGAAATAGCTAGTTTGAGAATGGTGGAGTGGAAATTGTTAGAATCAGTAGCAAATTCCGAATTTAAATTGGAAATGGATTGTCTTCTTGGCAGGCTTAGTGCATTAAGGATTGAGCGAGAGATTATCAGAGAATTAAAATCCTACAAGAATCGACCTAGAGATTTTGAAAGTGAAAGATGCTGTATCTTTAAGGAAAAGATCAGAATTTCAGATCTCGATGATGGAATAGTAAGATGTCAAGGGCGACTTTGTGTTCCGACAATGAGGAATTGAGAAGGAAATTTTGTCGGAGGCACATAAGAGTAATTATAGTATCCACCCAGGTAGTACAAAGATGTACAGAAATTTGCGTCGGCAATTTTGGTGGAATAGTATGAAGGCAGATACGGTTAAGTACGTATCTCAATGTTTGACGTGTCGGCAAGTGAAAGCGGAGCATCGTAAACCACAGGACTTTTGAGACCATTGGACATTCTGAATGGAAATGGGAACATATAACGATGGACTTTGTGCAAGGATTGCCAAGGACATCAAGTAGTCATGATTCAATTTGGGTGATAGTGGATCGTTTGACTAAGTCGGCTCATTTCTTAGCGATTCGCATGGACTACCCAATGGATAAGTATGCGGACATGTATGTAAGTCAAGTGGTACGCTTACATGGTGTTCCAGTGACCATTACTTCAGATCGAGATTCGAGGTTTACTTCTAACTTTTGGAAAAGTCTTCAAGTTGCGTTAGGATCTAAGCTTCAGTTTAGTACTGCTTTTCATCCTCAGACAGATGGTCAATCGGAAAGAGTAATCCAGATATTAGAGGATATGTTAAGGGCTTGTGCAATCGATTTCAAAGGAAATTGGGATGAAAGATTGCATTTGGTAGAGTTTGCCTATAACAATAGCTTTCAGAAAAGTATAGGCATGGCACCTTATGAAGCATTATATGGAAGGAGATGTAGGACTCTGTTTGTTGGAGTGAAGTAGGTGAAAGGAAATTGACAGACTCCGAACTAGTACAAGTTGCCGCTTTGAGGCTGTTGATGTTATCGAAGAAAGGCTTAGAACAGCTAGAGTAGACGAAAGGCTACGCAGATAGAGCGTAGAAGGCCTTTGGAATTTAGTGTAGAGACCATGTATTCCTTAAGGTATCTCCAATGAAAGGAATATCTCGATTCGGGATGAAGGGTAAGCTAAGACCTAGGTTTGTTGGACCTTTTGAAATTCTTGAAAGGATAGGAGATGTGGCTTATCGTTTAGCGTTACCTCCTAAGTTAGAAAATCTGCACGATGTGTTTCATGTATCGATGTTGAGGAAGTACCAGCGGATCTGGTCATATACTCGATCATGAAGCCATCAAAATGGATGAGAAAGTAAGATTCATTGAAGAGCCTGTGCAGATATTAGATCGAAAGGAGCAAATTCTTAGGACTAAGAAAATCCCATTGGTTAAGGTGTGGAGGAAGCCACATGGGAGAGTGAGGATTAGATGAAGGAAAACTATCCTTATTTATTTCAAGAAGGTGCGAGTAGTGCTTGAATTTCGAGGACGAAATTCTCTAAGGGGAGAATTGTGGCATCCCAGAAATTCAAAGCCGAGCTATAAGGTGTGTTAAAGTCTTTAATTAGGTGGTAGAATTTTCATGGCTTATGTTTTGGCCGTTAGTCTTTTAATTTGATGATTTGTGCTTGTGATTGTGGAAATTTAAATCTATGCTTGGCCATATGAATTAAATTTCAATAATTAAAATATCCCAAGACTTTGGACAAGATTGAGAATTGAAATTTAGAAATATTTATAGAAGGAATTTCAAAAAAAAAAAAAAATAAGGAAAAAGGGGTTGAAATTCGAAATGGGCCTTGGGCCTTAAGCCCTAAAGCTTCTTGGTGGGCCAAGTTGTCGGCCATTAGAGCCCAGAAGGAGAGAATTCGACCAGCCCAAGGGAGTGGCCGGATGGGCTAAGCCCATGCCCATTCAAATTCAAAAATAAAAATTACATGTGGTACAAAGGAGAGCATGCATTGGTTGGACAATGAGGTGAATCAATCATTACTAATCATGGGCTTTAGGGGATATAAAAAGAGAGAGAGAAGGTGGCCGGTTCTTCTTGATCATTTGGCCGAGAAAGGGTGAGAGAGAGAGAGGTGTTCGAGAGAAAGGAGGAGAGACCGAGAGGAAGAGGAGGCGGAGCCGAGGAGGTGCCGCCGTGTGCTCGCCGTTCGCCGCCTTGTCAGACCACCGTACGCCGTCGTTCATCGCCGTTTGCTCATCTTAGAGGCAAGTGGAGTCCGTAACTTCTCTTGCATGTTTTTGTGGTGTTTGCATGTTAGATTTTAGGTATGATTCGTGCGAAAGACCGAGGTAAGAGTTGGTTATTTTAAACCGTGTGACTGTTCTTGTTCGGTTTGTAGGAAGTCAGTAGCTTGTTCGAGCTTGCATGTGTGTTTGGAGTTCGATTTTGGCTTCGGTGTCATCATGAAAGTTGAACTAACATCTTTTAGTATGACATAATGAAATTTCGTGGAAAACGATGGAGATTGAGGGGTCAAAAGTTCTATCATACGGAAACCCTAGATCTGCGAAATCTTCACTGACCTCTTGTTGATTTCTTGACTGCATGTTGATTTCTGTTGAAGATTTGACTTCGTTATCTTCATAAAAGTTGTAGGTAACACCTTAAAATACAACATACTCAAATTTGAAGAGAAATGAACGAGTATAGCCTAGTGAATCGGCTAGATCTTGGAGATGATTGATTCTGGTGGTGTGTTCCGAGACACCCGAAACTTGATGGACTTAAATGGTGACGATACTTTGGTTATTTGACCTAGATCTCTTCATGAAACTTGTAAAGGACACCTTGATACATAACATACTAAAATTTCAGAGGAAACGAAGGAGAATAGATGGGTGAAATCTAAAAATTTCGGAGATGTGCATTCTGGACGACGCGGTAGTGGTTCCAGAGGTTTCGTGGGGTTGTATAAATTAATATAAAAAGAATTTAGCTTAGAGTTCTTCACAAAAAGTCCACGAAAATGTGTTGGTTAGCACCCTGTAAATTTTCGTAATTTTGGGAGGCCATATGGTATTTTAATCGAATTTATTCAGAAACTGTGCAATTCTGGTCATTATCCGAATATCATGTGCTAATTTGTGGAAATTGTGAAATTTGTGAAATTCAATTTGGCCATGAATTTTGCATGAAATTGTGATCCTATTGATTTGTTTAGTGATTGTTTGAATACTATGATTTTGGGAAAATCATAGATATTAAATTTAATATTTATTATGAAAATAAATAAATATAATAATAATAAATAAAATAATAATAAAATAATAATAAAATAAAATGGATTTTTATTTGACCATGGATTCAATTCCATTTGTGGCATATGTGTGATGAGGTCTTTGCACATGAATTGGATTGAGATATATATGTGATAAAGTCTTGGTATGCGTATGACATGGTCCTTGTACATGTATTGAATTGAGATGTGTATGGGATAAAGTTTTGGCATGTGTATGACATATGAATTGAGATGCAAGTGTGAATTTCTTGTCAGTGTGATTTGTTTGATACCATGCCAAGTGCCATGTTAAATGAGATAAAGAAATGGTATATGTGGATGATGGTAAATGAGTAAGAGGTTGTGGTGGATGATGATGGCCGGTGGTACTGGAGATGCGTAATTCCAGTGATTCCTGGGAGATTCAGGATGCCGGAATGTGGGGGCGGAAGTCGGTTGTATCTTGGATACATGCCGGAGGTTCCTCGCGACACCAGGATTTGGGTGCGAGATGCCTAGCTAGAAGGGTAAAGGCCGGAAGCCCTGTCGGAGGTTTTCGCCGAAGGGAATGCCTCGTGATGCTAGTTGAGATGCGAGATGCCGGAATGTGGGGGCGGAAGCCGTGGCCATGGGATGGCTGAGTTTGTCGGGAGCCCCGTCGGAGGTTTCTGCCGAAGGTTGATGATGGAGCCTGTCGGAGGTTTACGCCCGAAGGGTTGATGATGAGATTGATGATTTGAGAAATGGGTGATGTGGTGATCAAACTTAAAGATAAAAATGAAAATGAACTCATGCATGATGCATGATGATGATGATATGTGATGTGATATGATGATCACCCATGATATGACATGATATGCATGATGATGATGATGATATGTGATGTGATATGATGATCACCCATGATATGACATGATATGCATGATGATATGCATGATGATGATGATGATATGTGATGTGATATGATGATCACCCATGATATTATATGCACATGATGTGCATATGATGCATGATGATGGATATGTGATGTGATATGATGATCACCCATGATAATATATGCATGATGTTATGCATGATGATGATGATGATATGTGATGTGATATGATGATCACCTATGATAATATATGCATGATGATGATGATGATGATGATGCATGTGATGTGATATGATGATCACCTACGATATGCATGATATATGCATGATGAACTGCATGATGATGATAATGATATATGATATGCCATGATGATGATGATTATATGTGATGTGATATGATGATGCATGATATGTGATGTGATATGATGATGGTAAGTGATGCAATGCATGTGTAATTTGCATGATGCATTGAGTTGTTATTGGATTTCCCTATCTCGCCGAGTGGTTGTACTCACCCCTTTTGGGATAACATTTCAGATTAGCCAATATGCCGCTTCTGCCGTCACGCGTGGTGTACATTTTATGGTCTACCATCGATGTAGAGGTTGAGTGTACGGAGATAGGTGTCCCTCTATTCCGGATTGACTTTTATCCGAGTACGTGTTTAGTGATGTATGATATCGGCCTGGTGGGGGTCTTGTCATACAAGAGTTCATTTCCGTACACGTTCGTCGAGATGGAGCTATGCGGGATGCCGCCGCCACCACCTGATGCACCGGGTTGGGTGTGAGGCCTACGCGTGACGAGTAGGAGCTGGATCTCTTTTGATGTAGATAGTCGACACTTTCGATGGGGGCTTTTTGTGAATGTATGATGTTTGAGGGTCGAGGTTTCTTTTTGAGGTTTTAGGCTGGACATGGCTGAGTCCTAGCTTTTCCTTGTTATGTACCGACCCAAAAAGTAGTCCCATCTTGAAAATATATGTAAATAATGTGTCGATGGCTTGTTTATAAAATCCCGATGTTTAGCTAGTGTGTATTTGTATCATGGATTGGTAGGGGGATAGATGGTGATGTTTAATTTGCTTCCACTATGAGTCGCGTTGGGACGGATCATTTTTTAAAAAAAAAAAAAAAATGTGTCTGCAAATCAGGACGCTTGTTAGAAAGAAAGAAAGGTAATAAAGTGTAACATCGAAGCTTGTGGTGATCGCCGAAGGGTTCGGGGTGTCATGTTTGGGAGAATGCTTGCTACAAGTAGTCTCCACTATTAGTTTGGATGTGGCGTTGATTGCTCTAATTGGGGTATATTTTTTTGCAGAGATCAGGTATAAGAAATAATAAAAATGGGATAAGGCTAAGTGTTAAGTCGGTTAGGATTGAATAGATTGAGCTGAGAAAAGCAATTGTGGGCTTAAATACTCTGATCGGTAGGGTCCGCGTCAGCTTAGATGTACTCGACACTTTGACGCCATCCGATTTTCTATTTGTTAATATTAAAAAATTAAAAGAAAAAAACTCAAAATAAAAACGGGTGTAGTTATTGGATACGCTTGCAATTACATCTTCTCGAAAATTGAACGGGTGGCGTGTCATGTTTTGGGAGGGAGTAACGTTGTTGAGGTTGCTGGCTATTTGTGTTAGGTGCCATTCCAGAATCACCGCGTTGGCTCATGTACACACCCAAAATATTGGACAAGGCTAGAGTCATAAACAATAATGAGCAGTCCATTCGATTGTTCTAATTGACCTTGAAGACTGTATGTTTGCTTGTTGCCATTTTCTTTGCTTGGCCAAGCACATGTCGATGACATTGCTTTTGATCAGTATTTATGGGATGGTAGTATCCCTTATTAGTTTAAATGTGGCTTTGGAGAGGGTTTTTGGAGAAATGAGGTATAAGAAATAATAAAAATGAGATAAGGCTAGGTGCTAAGTGGGTTAGGACTGAATAAATTGAGCCGCGAAAAGTAGTTGTGGGCTTAAAAATCGGGACCGGCACGGTCCGCATTAGCTTAGAAGAACTGGACACTTTGACTCAATCCAATTTTCTTTTTGTTAATATTAAAAAATTAAAAGAAACAAAACTAATAATAAAAACGGGTGTAGTTATTGGATACGCTTGCAATTACATCTTCTCGAAAATAGAACGGGTGGTGTGTCATGTTTTGGAAGGGAGTAACGTCATTGACGTTGCTAACCATTTGTGTTAGGTGCCATGCCAGAATCACTGAGCTAGGTCATATAAACGCCGCAAATATTAGAGAAGTCTAGGGTCATAATTATTAATGATAAGGTCATTTGTTTTGTTCTAATTGACCATCTGAAGACTGTATGCGTCATTGTTGCCGCTTTGCGGCTTGACCGGCACGGTCGATGACAATTGCTTTAGATCATTTTTTGTGGGATGGTAGTCTCTCTTATTTGTTTGGATGTGTCTTTGCAGAGGGGTTTTTTGCAGAGATCGGGTAGATGAAATAATAAGAACGAGATAAGGCTAGGTGTAAAGTGGGTTATGATTGAATAGATTGAGCCGAGAAAAGCGGTTCTGAGCTTTAAAACTCTGATAGGTAGGGTCCGCGTTAGCTAAGATGGACTGGACACTTTGATTCCATCCAATTTTCTTATTGTTAATATTAAAAAATTAAAAGAAAAAGACTCATAAAAAATGGTGTAGTTATTGAATATGCTTGCAATTACATATTCTTAAACATTGAATGGTTGGCGTGACATGCTTTGGGAGGGAGTAACCTCGTTGATGTTGCTGGCCATTTGTGTTAGGTTCCATGCTAGAATCACCGCGCTGGCTCATATACACGCCGCAAATATTGGAGAAGGCTAGAGTCAT